>NW_023425405.1:1160000-1165000 GCF_014108245.1 Pipistrellus kuhlii
GTAGTTCAGCCTTTGGGAATTTGACTGTAAGTGGACCCAATGCACGGAAGCTTGCAAGCTTGCACAACTCAATCACCGAGCTTTTAAAGTAAAAAAGAAGGAGGTTTTGCCTGCTAGGCAGTTTTCTATGTTCTTGGAGATCTAATTATTTCTTATTGCTTTAGCACTTTTTACTATTAAATTCTCTATTTCCTACACTAAAATATTCCTGGTTTCAAGAATTGGAAGGTGTTTTTTTTTTTCTTTCTTTAGGCAAGGACAGAAAAAGCATGACAGAATATTCTTGCTTAGCAGGTCTCCTGTAACCTGTAACCATTATTTTTGGATTGGAACCTAGGTCATATTCTTTGGCTTTTAAGACCTGGCTCCTCTGTAAGAGATATAAATAGATACAGTTCAACAAATTGCAAAAATATTATGTTTTTGTGCTATAAATTAATACAAACTGTTTGTCAGAGGTTATGAAGTAACAGGATTAAATAAACTTTCCCCAAGCTTCCTTCTTCCCTTATTTTAAAATAAATATTAATGCTACAAAGGACTGATTTAAAACATTAAAAAATTCTAGTGAATTAAACTAACATTAAAATTTATAGACTTAAAAGAAAGATTGACTACTTAGCATGGGCCTTGAAAAGTAAAACTCAATACACATTTTCACCTGTTTGATAAATAGATTCTACATATGCTAATATATAAATGTAGGTGACATTAGAATATAAAGATTAATTTAAAATGTAGTTTTGAAATATATGGGAATGATTAGTTCACCAAAGTGATAAATATTATCAACCCCCTCTCAATTGTACTTGTGAATGGAAATTATTAAACTATGAGATGCAGAATCATAATGTTGCTGCAAAATACATCTGTGTAGTTATCATTCTTTTAAATTTTCTGTTGTACCATATGAACATGAAATAGCATAGAGATTTAACATTTTAATTTTATTATTTTACACTGTTTTCAGTGAAATTTTTATGCATTGTTTTTTAAAACTTAGTTTAATTTTAATCCTGGAGCAAAAGATGACATACTGAGTTGGTAAATTAATAGCTGATTGAAGTTAAAGATAAGATTTTCATTTGCTCTACTCTACATTTCTCAGATTTTTGTCACTGTTGATGATCCAACAATTTTCTATTTACTGAAGGGAGTCATAATTATTATTTTTAAAATTACCATGTTGAAATGTCCAACAACTTTGCATGTTTAACACACTAATATTTTTTAATAAAAGGTAGAATTTTTACTAATTAAAGTTTGTTTTGTTTTAAAATTTCTTTGTGATTAACTTGGAATTAACACTTTAGACATTTTTTTATACAACTGAAAAGCAGTGGTAAATACTATTAAACAGCTTAATTTTTATTTACTAACATAATACTTCCAGTTATACTAAAGATTGTATGAGTTGTTAAAACAGCTAATATCCTTTCCCAAATCATGTGTAAAAGGACATCCTGTTTCAGTTTTTAAAAAATAAAAATATTCATGTTCGTGTTCCATTTTTGTTCTTACACATTCAACTATGTCCTTTATATTTGGCATTTTGATTTATTAGGCAATCTTAGCATTAAAGACTTTTAGCAAAGCAGTACGAGATTTCCAAAGCAATGTGCCTAGTATCCATGATGAATTAATTCCACTAGAGCACAAAAGTTTTCATTATTTAAATGCTAGTGTCTTACAGAAGTTTTTTGTCACAGTCAAGTTTTCAAAATCAGAATTTAGCTGATATTTTGAGGTAAATGCATATGATTTTTTTGTTGCATATGCAGGGTTTCCTCATATTTAACCCTTTATGGTATGAATCTGCATAGAAGTATTTAATAATACTATTGACAATACTTAAATTATTTAAAATATATTACAACTTTTTAAGCTTAAGGTGTACTTTCATTTAAATGCCATATTAAATGTCTTTGGCTCTAATGTGTATATTTTGTTCAATAAATTAGATACTGAAAGAAACCAGATCCTGGACACAAAATATGTCTTTATTTGAGAAAACTTCACAGAAATAAATTCTTATACACATTTATATATACTATTATCAGTTTTTCAGAAAGTAATTTCAATCCATTTTCTTTTTTCATTAAATGCCAAAAATGGAGATTTAACATTAAGGCACCAAGATTATCAGATGATGTGTATGTGTATGGACAGAATGTGGAGGGAAGTAGAGGTTATTTCTCCCTTCTTTGACATACATAATTTTATATATCTATCTATTTATCTATCATCTATCTGTCTGTCTACCTACCTATCATCTACCTACCTATCTATCTATTATCTATCTATCTATCTATCTATCTATCATATCTATAATCTACCTATCTATCTATCTATCATCTATTTATCCATATACATACATATGCACACACACACGGGGCTCAGTGGTGAAAAAGAAGGAGGCAGGGAGAGCTGTAGAAAAAGGAGAGAGACAGAGAAAAAAGATGAAGGTACAGAGGGAGGGAAAAGTTGAGTACGCAACAAGGACCAATAGTGTCCCTGGTGGCAGTTGAGATAACATGGCTAACAGGTCAGGTTTCACAGTTTTGAACATTGTAGTGGATATGGAATAGGATACACGCAGGTTTCCGTTATTGCCTGGCAAATGTCTGTCTCACATGGTACAGTTTTATACCAATGGAACCCATAACTCTAAGAGGAAATATAAAACCAACAAGTCTAGCATTCAGGACTACCCTATCATAAAGTAAGGAGGCCTAATTGAGCTATGTCTTTATATCCTGCTATTTGTACAAATAAAAGACTACATCTTGATGCAAAATAAACACAAAAGCACTGTTGTGACTATAACAGGGAGTCATATACTAATTTATATAATAAGTGGTTGTGCACGCTTTATTCAAGATTATGGCTGCAAGAAATGGCATGAATTGCTGGGTGTGTTTAATGCTGGATTATAGCAATTTGAAACATGTCAAACACATGGCTAATGCCTCATGCTTCACTCATTCTTGCGTAAACCTGCATAGCCACCATCCATTATACCCTTGGTAACAACACAATTCTGCAAGTAAATATTGTTACACTAAGTAACCTTTCAATTCAAGTTGTTTAGGAAGAGAAAATGCAATCTTGTGCAGTCAGTTCCAGTGTCAGTTTAATGTTTCAAAAGGGAAGTGGTGTAGAGAATAAGTATCTGTACAGTGACTCGCTTTAAAAAAAAAAAAAAGAATAAGAAAGGGAAGAAGGGGAAAAGGAAAGGAAGGAAAACTTGCTGCTGGAAAGAAAAGTAGAACGGTACCCTCTGAGTGCCAGGCAGGAAGAGGCATTTTCTGATGTAGTTGAAGAGAGGTGGATGATGAAAGATTTAGCTAACAGTTCAGACAAACATTAAAACGATGACTCCCAATTTCACCTTTCCCTTTAATGACCTGGGATTTATCTTCACAGATTTTTGTAAAATGTTTGTGGTAGGATTTGAGAAGAATGAATAATTTAGCTGGATGTGTTTGGGACCGCAAGCCCATTCATTTAGGAAGAATATGCTGAATCTGTACTTTTAAAGGTAAACAGCACCTCAGATGGTGCTGGAAATATTTTCTTTCCTAGAGAAAGATAGATGTGGAGGTTTCAGGAGTAAAAACTTAGGAAGTGCTGGGAAGCATTTTCATTATCTCTGAGGCTACCTCTCTTTTGTAGTGGACCTACTCCAAGCTTTGGATGAAATAAAGTTATTAAACCATGTCCTTGCTTTTTGGCATATTCATGTGGAGTCTAATGCTTCTGTTTTATAAATTTAAAAAAAGTACTAACGCTGTTATTGTTTTTCTGAAGCCTGATTTTAGTAACTATTAGATGATTGAACTTAAAATGTAAATCACAATTTATGCTCTAGAGTTTTATAAAGTCAGAAATTCCACAAGGAACAATAAAATGCTCTGGTTAATAGGATTTGGAAGTTATGTAGATCTGTCTTCATAATTATAATAAAGATTTAAACCCATGGCTCTCTGCTTGCTGATTATTCTTAATTGTTTGATGGCCTTGGTTATAATACAGAATTCTTTAATTCATCCAATTGGTACTGACAGTAACTACCCAAAGGTTACTATTAAATGCTTGCACCTGTCTGCTACATTTGAAAATAGTTTCAAAAATTTTTTTTTTAATTTTTGCATTGCAAACTCCACCCGAAGTATTTAAAATAAAATTGGATGATGAAGGAAAAACATACACATACCAGTTGTATTGTCAAAAATAAAATTTAAATGCAATATTTAGAATTTATGTCTATCTGCTTCCACAATTGGAGAGGACCCAAATTATAATTTTCATATAACTAGTAAAGGGAATCAAGACCTTTTCTCTGAATATTTTAAAGATTGTACATGTAAAATTTATGTCTAATTTGAATACTTATTAGCTGCCTAATCTCAGAAAAGAGTATTAGCTTTGTTTTTTCCTTATAAAATTCATCACTGTGTATCAATTTTCATTTGTATGATTTTTCTTTGTTTAGGTTCAATAAGATGTTTAACAAAACCAATTTCTGCATAAACACATGTGGTTCAAAATTTATTTGCTTCGGTTATAGCAATTGCTTCTTTTATGATTATGGGATATTTTTGTTGTTGCTGCTTTTTAAAAAAAAATCAGAATAACTTTCATTTGTATATGTAGCTTTTGTTCTACTAATTTGCTTTGCTAGGCTAGCTACTTATGCTCTTTTATAAATAAGCAAGCCTTTTTTTTTTAATTGATTTTTTAAAGTTATAGAATTAACCTAATAATTTAGGCTTGAGGAAAATACCTGTTCAAACTATTGTTATAAACATTAATTTTAATAATGACAATGTTAATATGCAAACAAATCTCTGTTGGGGAGATATATATATATATATATATATATATATATATATATGAATGTCTGTGTTTCTCTGTGTGTATGGGTGTCCATGATCACATTTTGTAAGAGTCTGAGGAAGATTTTTCTGTGACACAAAAAATATGAAGTTTACATTTGC
>NW_023425405.1:1167500-1170000 GCF_014108245.1 Pipistrellus kuhlii
TAACATGAAAATATAATGAATTATCATTGAGATATGTTTCATCTTTAAGTTAGTGTTTAAGGAAAAAGAATACATTTCAAAAAAAAAAAAAAAAAAAAGCAAATGTCCACACCTGAGTAAAATTTAACATTTTGGTTTTGTTTTCAGGAATAATCCTCTTAAAGAGCTAGACATAATGCTTTAACGAGGTTCCCTATGATTTCGGGAGTTGTTTCTCTTTTCATAGACAGTAATTATTAGAAAGATCATATTTTAAACATAGTCTGTTCTAACCATTACAGGAATTAAATGCCTACCAAAGTCCCAGAATTATCCTATTTTTACAGGTTTCTTTACATAAATGCAGGGTTGTTGTTTTTTTATGATAGCTCTTTTCTCCCTTTAATGTATTTACAGGAAATGTACCATTGGAGTGCTATAGTGGTCCTCCTGACTCCCTGAAGTCAGAGTCCTAAGAATTTATAGCCAAATTTTATTTAGTTTGGGAATAGACTGCATTTACAAAGGCAAATGAAAGGAATAACTGAAAATAAACATATTAGTTTAGTACTGAGAAGACAACAGGTTCTGAAGGGAAATGCAAAGAAGTAAGGTGTTGTTTTTTTTGTTTGAAAGTTTTGATTACTTACTTAGTAATAATAATAATAATAAAAACAGGGTAAAATCCTGGCTATCATTTATAGTACTCTGGAGGCATTTTATGGTAAAGTGTGTTTATAACCTGAATTCCAAGTTCACTTTGTTGTACACAGTTTATGTAAACTGTAAAGAAGTAAATACAAAAACTTAAGTTCTTTATACAACTTAGCAACTGCATGCATTGCCTGCTTGTGGAGTGCCCTCCAGAAGTGATTTAACACAATGGTGGGCTCTTACAAAGGACACTTCAGATGTGTCTGCAGGAAGATATGTAATAATTTAACAATAAACATGGAAAACCTTTGTAATTGTCTCTTCCCTTGGTTATGTTTTAACTATAGTAATATAGTTAGAGACATAATGTTATGGCATTGTTGTCCTTCCATGTGTGTATTTTAGAAGGAATTAAAACCATGCAAAAATATGCAAGCAAATCCATAGAGTGAAATCATTTTACAAATTTATTTCACCCGGTGTTATTTTGAATGTATAATTTTGAACAGAATTAAATTATGTCTAGTAAATATAATGATCTAAATATGGTTGCCTGAGGTCTCTTATTTAAAAATATAATTTATAAGGCAGTTAGTGATGAAAACAAAGTAAAATTTTGGTTTGCCATGAACTTCTGACAGAATATGGTCTGCTTTTAAAACCAGAATGTTTGCTTTGCTTTTTTATGGCTTTTTTATATTTATAGAGTTGAGAAGTTTGACTTAAAGCATGAATTTGAGAGGAAAGGTTTGTGTTTGGAATAGATTGTAGTAGATAGTTCATGATAAATAGATTGGTAAAGTAAAAAAGATTGATAAATTATAGCTGGAGTTTTTAACCTAGAATTTAATTTTTTAATAGTGAAAAATTTATAAAACCTGGAATATCTTTAATTTTTTTTATTTAGAAAGAAAAATTCAACTTAATGAAAGGATTGTGTTAGAACAAAAGTCTTACAGTGTAAAAACCATTTATGTGAATTGGTTTGATTTTCTTATCAGAACTGTGTCACAGTGCTATTGCCATTCTTATTTTCACCATCTCACAAGTGTAAGGGTAAAATGACCACTTCATAACCTTGTGTATAATTTTACCTGTCATATAATATTATTTATTGTGATAATAAAATAATAAATGATATTATTTATTGTGAATGGCTGTATCCCTTTAAAGAAATTTTGCCATACATTTCTGACCGGTTAATATAGATGAAGGTGGAATATTTTTAATAGCATAATGGACATGGTCACAGGGGCCTCGTCTTTGTTAGTATACTCTGCTATTCTATTCACTGAAAAAAAATTAGTCATAAAAAGCCTTCTCCCGATAAATTAGTCTCTCCTTCATTCTTTTGTCATCTTTGAAAATTAGAACTAAATGCTAGAATGTATAATCTATGGAGATAGCAGGTTTCAAATGTTGTTTTGGATTAACTGCATGGAGAAATTATTCTGCATTAAATGTAGAATTTTATTTTGATATTAGGTTTGCAGCATTAATTGTTTGTGTCACTGAGGTCAAAATAGTTTCTAAAAACTTGATTGCTTTTCAGGGTAGATTTGAGCTTGCATTTTGAGCATTCATTAAGTCAGATAATCTTTCTGAATGTTTTATGAGAATGTACTGCTTTGAAGGTGTTTCAGGTAATGGTGTTTAAAAAATATCTGGTCAGTACTTTCTTACTGTCAGCTCATGTATCCCTAGCCATTCAAAAACAGTTGTCTTTGAGTAACCATTTAAAAATCCACTTCTTTATTTTCAAAATGAAATTGAGAACAGTGATTTTTTTTCAAAGCATAATATTTGACATTTATTAAATAATAGTATAACCTGTGATTTTATTTCATCTTTAGTATCTTTAACCCTG
>NW_023425405.1:1175000-1360000 GCF_014108245.1 Pipistrellus kuhlii
TTTACTATATAAAATTTTAAAATTCATACAGTCTCCTTCACACCTTTATGTGGTTGATCATAAGCAGTTGCAAAGATAAATTATTATTCAAAAATTATTACAAATGACTTTCAATTCTACAATTAAAGTGGTATTTTAAAGTATTTTTTTCAGCTTATCCTAAAACCTAACTAATATGGGATAATTGCTTTTATGTACTATAATAGAAAAATGAATAATGCAGATACCATGTGAAATGCTTTAAGATAAATTTGGGTAATGATTACCATTTTTAATAAAAGGTTATAATGTGGTTTTATAATGTTTTGAAAACTATATACTGCCCATTTATTAAAATATGTGCTAATATTGATAATAATAGGGAAAAAAAACCTAAAACCTACATAAAGTTTTACCTGCATACTTCTATGTGGTTCTAGCACTAAATATATTTTTTTCCCTAATTTGTATTGTTTGTGTAGAGGAATATGCAGGTGAGGATAGAAAAGATAATTTATGGTAAAAATATCACAAGATATAGTTTTATTATGTAATTTTCCTATTCTTTAGTGGACCAGCCTGTTTTATTAAGGAAAGAAAAAAATCATTAGGATGTATAAAACAGCTTCTTGGTAAAAAGCCAAGAATATTTAACTAATATCGCCAAATTTTAATGCCTTCCATATATACTTGCTGTCCCACAGATTTTATAAAATTTTTATAAAAATCCTGGAGCCTTGCTGAGTGGCTCAGTTAGTTGGAGCATCATCCTGTACACCAAAAGGTTGTGGGTTCCATTCCTGGTCAGGCTATACCTAGGTTTTAGGTTCAACTCCCAGTTGGGGTGCATACAGAAGGCAACCAATTGGTATTTCTTTTTCACATCGAAGTTTCTCTCTCTCTCTCTCCCTCTCTCTCTCTCTCTCTCTCTCTCTCTCTCTCTCTCTCTTTCTCTTTCTCTCTCCCTATCTCACTGAAAATCAATAAGGACATATCCTTGAATGAAGATTAAAACAATTTCTTACAATTTTCTGGAATGACTTTCTTATGTAGGTGCTCAATCCTTAGAAATTAATCATAATGTTATTAATAATGTATACAAACTTTAACAGCTGATAGCTTGGTTATAACAATAAAATGTATTTTAATAAACACTGCCTTTATAATTATTTATAATGCGTGTATACAGTTTTTGGAGCACTCTATACATTTTGAAAGAAAGGCTTTCTTTTGCCTTTGAAATTTCACATGGTCCATGGGTTGCCCACTCCTTCTCACCACAGTGTCCAGAACCATCACATTCATAGGCAAAAACCCTGCTCTGTAACTGAATAAACACTCTTGTGATGTTCTTGTTGCCTTAACTTGAATTATAAATACAGAATTTGGAAATCTATCTATTCACTCACTAGGTTTGACAACTATGAACCAGTCACTTTCACTAAATTGCTGCGAAAAAGAAATTAACCTCTGCCTTGACTCCAGACCCCCCTGGGCCAGATCCTCAAGCACACAGTGCCTCTGGAGTGGTAGGAAGGCCACTGGGGCATCCAGAATATGCTCTTCCTGGATGTGGACCATCCAGCACAGCCCACATGACTGGCTCTGGCTTCTGCAGACAGGTCTAGCAGTCCCAGTGGCTGTGCTCTGCTTCCAGTGCCACCTGTTAATCTGCTCATCACCAGTGTTGCTGATGAAGAGGAACATGCCTTCTCTGCAGCCCAGGAAAGGTTCCTTACACAACCCAGGAGAAGCCCGGGAAAGGTCCCAGGACCTCCATCAGGCCTGGGGCCAGCATGTGCATCTCATCAAAGAGGAGGAGGAAGTGGACATAAACAGTGAGATTCCCCTGGACCCAGATCTTAAGACTCTTCTTGTAGCTTAAGATCCTTCTTCTACTTGTGTCATGAGAATAAAGTTGGGATCACAGGGCAGAGAAAGGGAAGAAGGATTTTTAAGTAGAAGAACAAAGGTACATAAAAACAGGCAAGTATAAACAGGGACAGAATACTGGGGGCTGCTCAGTATGTTGATGCAAAGCCTACTTGGGAGATTGGTGGAGCTCAGGTCGGAATGGTAAATGGACAAAGTCTAAGATTTGGAGGACCTTGTTTGTTATGCCCAGCAGTTTTGACTTTTGTCAGACAACCACTGAAGATTTTTAGTTAGAAATACAATAGCATAACAGCAAAATAAATCATTAACAAAACAAAAAGGGAGCCCACTATTTGGCAATGATACATCTGATACTGGGTTAATACACAACATATAAAAGGAACTCATTCAACTTAACAAAAGGAAGACAAACAATCCAATTTAAAAAAAATGAGCAAAGGACCTAAATAGACACTTCTCCAAAGTGGACATACAGAAGGTCAAGAGAGATATGAAAAAATTCTCCAAGTCACTGATCCTCAATGAGATATCTCCTCACACCTGTCAGAATGGCTACCATCAAGAAATCAACAAGTGATTAATGCTGGTGAGGATGTGTAGAAAAGGGAATCCTAGTGCACTGCTGGTGGGAATGCAGACTAGTGCCGCCATTATGGAGAACAGTATGGAATTTCCTCAAAAAATTAAATATGGAACTGCTATTTGACCCAGTGATCCCACTTCTAGGAATATATCCTAAGAAACCCAGAACACCAATCAGAAAGAATGTATGTACCCCTATGTTCATAGCAGCACAATTTACAATAGCTAAGATCTCTAAACAGCCCAAGTGTCCATCAGTAGATAAGTGGATAAAAAAGCTGTGGTACATTTATACCTTGGAATACTATGCAGGAGTAAAAAAGAAGAATCTCTTGCCCTGAGACAGCATGGAGGGACCTGGAGAGTATCATGCTAAGTGAAATATATCAGAGAAAGACAAGTGTCAAATGATTTCATTCACATGTGGAATCTAATGATTAAAATAAACTGATGAACAGAGTGGATCCAGAGATAGTGAAGCATGGAATAGAGTGTAGAATCTCAGAGGGAAGATGGGGGAGGGAGAGTGGGTGAGAGGTAATCAACCAAAGACCTTATATGCATATAGGTATAACCCATGGAGGCAGGCAGTGGGGTAGTGAGGACTGGGGTGGAGAGCAGGGGTGGGGTGGAAGCGTTGATGGAGGAAAAAGGGGGACATATCTAATGTACTTTCAACAATAAAGTTTTTTTTAAATGAAACATGAGGATATATTTATATTTTAGAAGATGAATTAGTCTAACCTAGGCAAAGGCTGTGCAGAAAAATAAAGGAAAACAATTTTAAGATTGAGAGTCGATGATGATACTTGGGATGAATTAAAAGCAAGGCTGAGGATTTTCCTCAGGAAGAATCCCTTGTAAGCAGCTGCAACTCTGTGCCCAGCCTTGCTACTGCCACCCTCCAGGCCACCAGAAGTCAGGGTATGGGGACTGCAATATTTTCCAGAAAGGGGCAGTCACCTACCTAGTCCCCAGACACTACTGGAATCATGAGCCAGATAGAGATTGGAGAAAGTTTTGACTTAGCAACAGAGCCAGGAGTGCTGGAGGAGGAGAGAGGTGGCCGGGTCAGCGCTGGCTGCAGAGGCCATGGTGGGAGTGCAGCAGAGGGAATAATGAGGGTGAGACTCACCAGAGGGACCATAGGTACCTTGCCATCATCCAGCCTTAAGAGTTCAGCCTGATCTCTGTGTGTGGGAGGAGCCATGTGGCAAAACTCAGATCCAATGGAGGGGTCTTATTGGCACACCCAACAGTGAATCTGAGGGACCATTTATTTCCAGGAAGTACTTTTGTTGAATAGCAGGCCTGGGACTGGACAGTGGGGTCCAGGAAAAAGGATTGGTATTGACTACCTCCAGTGCAGTGGAAGCACCCATTCCCCACCTATGAAAGGGCTGGTTCTGCCCACCATGTGGCAATCCAAAGCAAAGAATAATACTCTGGACTGGAAATCTGTACCTGTGGCTGGATCTGTTGGCACATGAATCTGGACATTTGGCCTGGTCAGAGACAGGGCCAAGGCCCTGCTCAACAAGAGCTGGCCATGATGAAAGATTTGAGTCCCAAGTGGGGTTTATTATTTTCTAATTTTTAAAATCTCCTCCTGCTTGAGGTGGTGGTGAGGGGATGCCAGCAAGCCAGACAAAGCTGAGGCATTGGAAGAAGGAAAACCTGTCTACCCTCCTACAAGCCATAGGAACCACTCCCAATGCAAATCTGTTTAAAACATCCTGGTCAGGACCCAGATACCCTCACAGAGTGCAGTTCCATGAGGACAGGGAGAGCAGTTCAGAACAGGCACATACAAGTTGAGAGACCCGAGGCAGACCAAGGCTCTGCTCTATGGAGGGTTGCATACATCATTCAGGTTGCAAAAGGCCAGGCAAGGACAGTGACTCTCATTGGCTTGCTCCAGCAAACCTTCCTGGAGGCCCGGGATGATCACACCAAGGGACCAGATTCACCAATGTCAGAGCAAAACTCAGCAAACTCCACAAACAGCAATTCAAAGCACTAGTAAAATAGTTGGTACAACTCGGTTGTGGTGGAGCCTCAGTGTCAGTAAGCCTGAAGACTAAGCTCACCCGTGAGTGGGACAAAAGCAATCAAGATGCAAATACAACAGGAGGCCCCATGTGATTCATACAAGAAACATTCCTAGAGCACTCAACTCCAAAGATCAAGATATTACATGACCAGGTCTCACAAGAAGAACGCTTCACCAAAGTATAAACTAACTAGTGGTCTGGTACACAAATTTGTGCACATTGAAAGGAAATTAATTAAAAGAAATATTTTAATGTTGCTATCCACCCTTTCTCATAATAGAGGTGTCAACCAAATTCATGATCGACAATGGCAGATGGAAACACATGCGTGCAATTGGTGCCAGCGAGAACTTAATATGTATTGTGCATGCCTTTTATAGATGTAGAATAAACTTGCTTAATTAGACCTGCTTTTTGATGGAGCTAAACTTTTTCCAGCCCAGTGAAGCACCCAACTTTTTTTTCAGGTAATCATCAGCAACACAGCAGTAAATATCAACACGAAGTAGATTATTATTATAGATCACACAGGGAGAACAAAGGGTAAAATATTTAACTGCAGCAGTGTTTGACTATATTCTTCACAGTGAGAAAACCTGAAGTCATTTTCAAGGTCTACAATTTTTTACTTTTTTTTTTTTTTTTAGTCGGGTCAAATTTCTAAGTTTTCTAAATCTTTGTTTTCTGGCTAATGAAAAGAAAATAGGATTCCACTGAGTCTCCTACCTTCCTACTTCAGGACTGTGAGGATAAAATGAGATGAGGCAAGGGAAAATTGCTTCACAGACATTTAGTTAAAGTGTAAAATGTTTTTACCTTTGTTCTTGGAACTCCAAGGAGGTTATCTGCTAGGGAGAGGAAGCTGGGAATTGCTACGTGACGTCATTACCCAGAACCCACAGCGACAGTTTCTGGGCTGGGCTGGGTTGAGCGGGGCTATGGTTGTGGGCTGCCTTTTGTGCCATGAGGTCTTGGCAGTGTGGGCTATGATGTGATGGGCTGTTGCTCCAAAGTGGTGGTGGGGCCTGTGTCCCACTTGGGTAAGCCGAGTGTTGCTTTCTGGGCACCAGGTCTGTGGTGCCATTTCTCTGTGCATGTCATGGCAGCTCCTACATTGAGCATCTGCTCCCTGGTGGTCAGTGCACATCATAGCGACCAGTCAGAAGGTGGGAAGGACACTTAGCATATTACCCTTTTATATAGATAGATGTTTTTTAGAATGCTCAACAAAATGTAAAAGGACATAGAAATTATGAAAAATAACCAATGGGAAATAAGGGATGGCAAAATAGAAATAAAGACTACACTAAAAACAATTAACAGTAGGTTATAAGAAGCAGAGGATTGAATCAGTGAGTTAGAAGCCAAAATATGGAAAAATCACTCAATCAGAGCAGCAAAAGAAAAAATATACTTAACGAGCATGGCAGTTTAAGGGAACTCTGGGACAACATGAAATGGAACAACATTCACATCATAGGTGTACTAGAGGGAGGAGAAAGTAAGCAAGGATAGAGAGCTGACTTGAAGAAATTATGACAAAAAACTGTCCTAAACTGGTGAAGAAAAGTCACACAAGTTCAGGAAGCACAGAGAATCCCAATCAAGATGAACTCAGAGACCCACACCAAGACACATCACAATTAAAATAGCAAATGTTATAAACAAAAAGATAAACTTAAGGGCAGCAAGAGGGAGACAGTCAGTTAACTACGAAAGAGCTCCCATAAGGCTCTCAGATGATTTCTTAACAGAAACACTACGAGCCAGAGGGAATGGCATGACGTATTCAAAGTAATACAAAGCAAGGATATGAAACCAAAGCTATTATTCAAAATCAAAGGTGAAATAAAAAGCTTCCCACACAAAAAAAGACTAAAGGAGCTTTTTACTATGAAACCAGCTTTCAAGAAATGATAAAGCAACTGTTGTAAGAAGAAAAAGAAATAGAAATAGTTACATAGACATAAAGAATAAAAATGGCAATAAGTACCTATCAATAATAACCAACCAAAAGAAAAATGACCCGTATATATTCTGTCTACAAGAGATCAAACTTAGAACAAAATATTCACATAGCATGAAAGTGAAGGGATTGAAAAAATTTCCAAGCAAATGTAAACTGAAAATAACAGCTGGGGTAGCAGTACTTGCATACAACAAAATAAAATAAAATAAAAAAAGGCCGTAAGAAGACACAAAGAAAGGTACTATATAATACTAAAAGGACTGATCTCACAAGAGGCTATCATCATTGTACATATATATGCATCCAATATAGACTCACCTAAATGTATACTCTTGGTGGACTTTAAAGGAGATATTGACAGTAATTCAGTCATAGTAGGGAACTTTAACACTCCACTCTCATTACTGGACAGATCTTCCAGACAAAAAAAATAATGAGAAAACAGCGACCTTAAATGACAGACAGGATCAGATGGATTTAATCAATAGTTAGAGAACACTTCATCTCAAAGCAGTAGAATATATATTCTTCTTCAGTGCACACAAATTATTCTCAAAGACAGACCACATACTGGGACACAAAATAAATCTTAACAAATTCAAGAATATTGAAATCATATCAAGCATCATCTCAGATCACAGTGGCATGATACTAGAATTCAACTACAATAAAAAAAAAACACTAAAAAACATGGATGCTAAATAGCATGTTATTAAATAATGAATGAGTTACCAACGAGATCAATGAATAAATTAAAAAAAAATTCCTGGAATCAAATGAAAATGAACACACAACAACCCAAAATCTATGGGACATAGTGAAAGTAGTTCTGAGAGGGACGTTCATAGGAGTACAGGCCTACCTCAAGAATCTAGAGCTACATGCAAGTGGTCAGTGGTCACTTATGTATTGTAGATACTGAATAATGATTGTTAAATGAACAGGAGAACTTCTGTATTCCTGACTCTCAGTTCAAACTAATAGACAGGCAAAGTCTGAGAAACATAGAGGGTTTAATTAGTTCATAGATTAGGAGCTGGCAAAACATGGTCTGATATTCAATAGTACTGTGCCAAGTTCAGCTTCTCAATTCTGGAGACGACTGCACCTTTATATTGCTTGGTTATAAAGTATTCTGTGCCACTCCTCTCAGCCATCTTAATTATTAATCCTTTTCAGGATTGGTCCTATCCTGACTTTCTCACTGGTGCAGCTTTGTTCACTGGCATAATAATTATTTTCTAAAATAATTATTGTATTTTAACGCAACCTAAAAAGCATTGACTATTCCAAAATGCTTCAAATTACACTTAAATTAACCAAATGTACAACTTCTGCACTGTGAACAAGTACTCAAAATACATCCATAACTAGTAAATATATAATATTTATTTTTAAGATTGACAACTTTATCTCTATATCTCAAATTACTTTTATGATCAGAATTTAAAATAATCAATGTATTTCATATGGTTCACATGTGCTATATGATTACAGATGATGTTTAAAAATTTTTATTGGACAAAGAATGAGAAAACTGTGTTAATAATGGTTATCTCTGGGTAATCAAGCTGGGGATAATTTTTTTCTTATACATTTTGAATTTCTACATCTACTATGTATTCTTTATTTTAGAGAAAATTACACATAATTAAAAAATAAAAGTGTTATTCTTCTGGAAGCTTAGTTATCACAGAGAAAACAAACGTCCGTTTCTTTGCAGCCAGTCTCTTTTTGTCTATCCAGTTATTTCAATTAATAAGACAGCTCTTTTAGCTTACTCAAAACTGTAATTTTCCAAAATTTACATCTCATACATTTCTACAGTTACTAAAATCCCACCAACAGCATATTTGGGGATCAACTATTATTTAGCTGGCACTGCTGTGCTTTAGATTATCTGTTAACTCAGACAAGCCTTTTTGGCATTTCTTGAAACTATTTGATAAACTGAAGAAACTTTTTAAGAAAATGAGTTTTGTGATTTTTAATTCTCGGTAAACAACAAGAGGTTTGCTGTAGACATCAAGCCTTAAGTGTTTGGTGACCCTTTTCTAAACAAGATATAAATTAACCTTTAATAGAATGTAATTTAGGATCAATTCCAACTTTTCAACTCATTTCCTATAATATTTGCTTTATTTTTAGTCTGATGTGTTTCTAATGGAGATTTCAAATTTTGATTTTATTTAAAATTAAAGAATTTAGACCAAAGAACTGAGCTGTTCCAAAGTCAGCATTATATTTTAAGTCCTATTTTGTGGCTCATCACCTACTTTTCAACTGTCTAAGAAATCTTCTAAAAGGAAAGAAAAATGCAGATTATGTAGATTGGGACAAAATATCAAAAGAATAAGGCCCATAAATCATGTGAATTTTTGGAAGTTCTGTTAATTAAACAATATTTAGAAGATGGCAGTGAAGATAAACACTGGTACTCACTGCCTCTTACAACCACATCAAAATTATAACTAAAATACAGAACAACCATCATTCAGAACATCCCCAAATCTGGCTGAATGGAAGTCCTTCAAATAGAGAAGTAAAGAAGAAAGCGAAGAAAGCACATTGAGACTGGTATGAAGGGTGAGGAAAAGGGTGGTCTGATATTCATCTGTGCTTTTTTATTTATTTTTTAATCAGGAGGGAGATTGTTCCTGCAGAGGGTGCTCATGAGGTATAAGGGGTCCCAGACAAAAAAATAATGAGAAAACAGCGACCTTAAATGACAGACAGGATCAGATGGATTTAACAGTAAACCCCAACCCAGAGGTCCAGAGCTGGCAAGAGAAGTACTTGTAACGATGAGCTATAAAAACCAGTGGGGATTATGGCTGAGTGACATGGAGGCTGCTGCAATCCCAGAAGTTCCTCTTAAAGGACCTGAGCATAAACTTACATAGTCTCCCTTTCTCTGAGCTGCAACAACCAGGGGCTTTGGGGGACCCAAACACATAAGGGGAGGAAGTGGATTTCCTGGCATTGGGGCAGGAACATGGGAGCCGCTTTTTCCCAGATGGGGGTTCTCACAGGGGTCATTGTTCCTGTGCTGGGAACTCCCTGGTAGCAGGGCTGACTGGAAGCCATATCTGAGTTTCCATCAGCCTGGAGCACACTGTTTGTTCCACCTTCATGATACCTTGACACCCTCCATATCCAGTTTGCAGCCCCACGCAAGCTGTTTGGAGCAGCTTTCCCATATGAATGACCTGTCTTGGCTCTGGCTTTAAACTTTGCTAAAACCTCTCAAATAAGCTGCAGCTGGTGAAAAAATACACTAAACCTATTAATAAAAAGCTCAAGACCCAGCACTCGCACCAGCCAGCCTGCCTTCACAGCCAGACCTCTCCTGGGCACTTCCAAACCCAATACAAATAGCAGCCATCTGCAGATCTTTCTGTAGCTCCTTCTGGGTGGTTCCAGGCAGTGGCTGACTGCACTTCCCTGGAGGCCTTATAGCTAGCACACCTGGTGGACAGCTTCAGACCATACCAGATTAAAATTCTATATATCAACAAGTGACACACTCAAGGGCAGACTTAGCACCAAGCCCCACCCCCACTGAAGGAAGTCCTGCCCCATTGGGGTGTGCCCCACATAGCAGCTCTTCCACAGCTGGTTGAAGCTGATCCTTACAGCTAACTGGCCTGGAGGTCAACTCCCAATAACAACAACAGAAAAAAAAAGCAAAAGCAAAAAAAAAGCTCAACTTTAAGACTATGCACACAGCCCACAGCCCACAAAGGGACACACCTAGAGTGCCCAGCTCAGGTGACTGGGGAGGCTGAGCCATTGGGTCCTATATGACGCCACTCCACAAGACCATTCTACCAACTCCAGGAAACATAGTAGCTCTACCCAAAACATAGAAACAAACACAGAGAAGCACTCAAAATGTGGAGACAAAGAAACATGTCGCAGGTGAAAGAAATGGAAGCAAGCAAACTACTAGATACAGTATTCAAAACCATGGTTATAAGGTTGCTTTATGATCTTCCTAAGAGCTTCAAGAGACTTAGTAGGATTTTCAAGGGTCTTAGTGAGAATGTCAAAGACATAAAAAGGACCAGTCACAAATTAAGTACCGTATTTTCCTACGACCCCCTAATTTTACAGTTAAAACATAGGTTTAGGCCTATATTCGCTGTATAAGACTACCCCTTCAAAGAAAAGACTTACTTTGCCGTCAAGATCTGCAGGTAATTTTTGTGCAATTTTGGTTTTTTGCCTCCGATTTTTCGTTGACTTTTTTTTGTTTCAAAAGTAGTTTTATACGCCAGAAAATAGACACTAACTGAAATAAAAAATAATTTACAGGATTCAACAGTAGAGGATTCCAAGAATCAAATCAAAGATTTGAAATATGAGGAATCAAAAAGCACCCAATCAGACTAGCAAAAATAAAAAAGAATTGCAAAAATAATGAAGATAGCATAAGGAGCCTCTGAGACAACTTCAAGCACACCAACATTGATATTATGGGGGTGCCAGAAGAAGAAGAGAGAGTAAGATAATGAAAAGCTATTTAAAGAAATAATAACAGAAAACTTCTCCTACCGGTTGGAAAAAATAAACTTACAAGTTCAGGAAGTTCAGAGAGTCCCCAAAAGAGGAACCCAAAGAGGCCCATACCAAGACACATAATAATTAACATGCCAAGGGTTAAAGGAAAAGCGAGAATTTAAAAAGCAGCAAGAGAAAAGCAGATAGTTACCTACAAGGGAATGCTCATACAACTGTCAGCTGATTTTTCAACAGAAACTTTGCAGGCTAGAAAGGATTGACATGAAGTATTCAAAGTGATGAATAGTAAGGACCTATAACCAAGATTACCCAGCAAAATTGTCATTTAAACTTGAAGGTCAGAAAAAGAATTCTATAGACAATAAAAAGCTAAAGGAGCTGAAACCGGTTTGGCTCAGTGGTAGAGTGTCGGTCTGCAGACTGAAAGGTCCCAGATTCATTTCCGGTCAAGGGCATGTACCTTGGTTGCGGCACATCCCCAGTAGGGGGCGTGCAAGAGGCAGCCGATCGATGATTCTCTCTCATCGATGTTTCTAACTCTCTATCCCTTTCTCCTCCTGTCTGTAAAAAAATCAATAAAATATATTAAAAAAAAAAAAAGCTAAAGGAGTTCATCACCACCCAACCAGAATTATATGACATGTTGAATGAATTCTATTCTTTAAGAAGAGAGAGAGAAAAAAGGGGGATGGAAGATAAAAATTATGAACAATAAAATGGCAATAAATACATATCTATCAACAATTGACTCTAAAAATCAAAATAAACAAAAAAAATCTAATCTAATGAACAAAATCAACTAGTGAATAAAATAAAATCAGAGGCATGAAAACATGGAACAGAATGATAAATATCAGAGGGAAGGGGGTGGAGGGATGGGAGCAGAATAATAAAAGATCTTATATGTATACTAGAGGCCCAATTCATGAAATTTGTGCAAGAGTAGGCTTTCCCAGCCTGGCTGCATCAGCCCTTGCAGCCCTGGCTTCTTCCCGAAGGTTGTTCCACTGTTCGGCCATTCAGTCTATTTGCATATTACACTTTTATTACTATATGTATATATGCATTACATATGGACACAGACAATTGGATGGTGAAGGCCTGGGGTGGGAACTGGGTAAAAGGAGGCAAAGGGGGGGAAGAGGGACATTGGTAATACTGTCAATAGTCAAGATTTTAAAAAATCCCACTATTCTGCCGAGACCGGTTTGGCTCAATGGATAGAGCGTCGGCTTGGGGACTGAAAGGTCTCGGGTTCGATTCTGGTCAAGGGCATGTACCTTGGTTGCGGGCACATCCCCAGTAGGGGGTGTGCAAGAGGCGGCTGATTGATGACTCTCTCTCATCGATGTTTCTAACTCTCTATCTCTCTCCCTTCCCCTCTGTACAAAATCAATAAAATATATTTAAAAAAAAAAATCCCACTATTCATAGTTTCTATGTTAAGCCTTACATTATTATATAAGGTTATAGGAGACTCATACTTGTTTTTTGACCATAGTCCTGTTTTTAGTGTTTAAATGTATATGTGTGTATTAGTAATTTTCAAAAAGTTTAAGAAAATATCTTCAGAAAACATACCCTACTTAAATGTATAAAACTCCCGTTGAGATATTAACTTTTTTTTTTGTTCTACTTTTCTCAGCACTAGTCCCACTTAGTTGAAGAGAAATACATGTGTGAAAATCTGGCATTGTAATTATAAGTTCATGTTTCATACTGGCCTGTAATATTTTCTGAATTAAGTATCAATATGTAATGTAATGAATTTAACTAGATTTTGGGCTTTTTTAATTAAGAAGATTTAAATAATAAGTTTAATACTCTGAGACACTTTTAGCATCATTTAAAAATGTGCACATTTGAATTTTAAGCATTTTTACTACTTGGTTTCTTCAGATGATGTCAGAGTTTTATAGACATTTATAGTTTAAGTGCAATTCTAAAGTCCCTGGAAAACAGAATTACAAATATTGTTATATCATCCAGTTCTTTGTTAAGGTTCACATCACTGTTAAGTTACTTTTTATAATTTTACTATCATAATTAAATACACTATATATCTTCATTATTCATTCAATAAACATTTATTGTGTAGTATTTCTGATACTGTTTAGGAGCTTGTATACAGAGACATCTGTAATACTCTCAATAATCAAGATTTAAAAACCCCCAATAAAAAACAGCAAAAATATTTCCACCCTTGGAGCTCACAGACTATTAATATTAAATGTATTAAAATGACGAGTCAACAATAAAACGGAGACTGTAACTGAACAAAAAGCACATTCATACAACTATTTTCTATATAGTCATTCCTTATAAGTTCCTTAAATAAAACAAGATGAAGGTAGTTCTTTTTAGCCCTGGCCAGGTGGCTCCATTGGTTGGAGCACTGTCCCGTACACCAAAAGTTTGTGGGTTTGATTTTCCGTGGGGGCACATACCTAGGTTATGGGTGTGATCCCCAGGAGTGGAGCATATGGGAGGCAAGGACTGATGTTTCTCTTTCCTTCTCTCTCTCCCTCACTAAAAATCAATAAAACTATCCTCAGGTGAGAATTAAAAAAAAAAAAAAAAAGTTCTCTTTAAAAAAAAAAACTACCTCCAATTCAAAGATATACCAGTAAGCAGAACTAAAGTGAAATAAAAATAGATTTAACAGCAGTGTTCTATTTTAATAATCTCATATTCCCTGCAATGTTTTGGGTTCATCTCTATTTAGGTATCCTGCGGCCTGTCAAACTCAATGGGACCCAAACAGACTTATTATTCTTTCACCCAAATTATTATCTTCCATTCTGCTATCTTCTTAAATGGCACTTTAATCCACCTCATCCTCTAATGAAGGAAGCAATGTAGGGTTCCTGCTTCCTTTCTCTTTCTTATTCTCCAAACCCAATCATTTTCAATTCTACTTCTTAAATGTTCCTTTTTTTTTTTAATCTGCTTTCTGCTCTCCCAGTTGCTATCACCTAGTCTCCCTCCTCCTCTTACCAAATGGCATCAGTACACTTTCCCATTTGCTTTTCCCTGTATAACTAGATGATGTTTTAAAATCCAGATTTGACCATGTCACTTTCCTTTTCTCCTGAGTGCTTCCCTTTGACTCTTGGAATAAAGTCCATCGTGCATGACAAAGCCTATTAAGCGCCCCACGCCAGGGCCCCTCAGGACCTACCTGCCTCTGCAGCCTCCTTTATCCTTTATCTCGCTCTGCCTCTCACTGTTCTAGCCACAATGGGCCTCTTTCTGCAATTGCAGTTATTCAGGTTCTCTGTGGCCTGCCTCAGATCCTCTAACCAGCCATTTTGTGACTGGATCACAAGCACAGATTCCAGTCCCCTCACCCTTGGCCAGTAGAATTGATGCTCATTCATTGGAATCTGAGATTTAAAGTCAGTTCAGAGAGGCTCTATCCACCTGTTGCCCACCCACATAGACATGCACACTCAACTTGAGTAGATTTTCCTTTTTATAACATTCAGAATAGGTGATTATTTATTCCACATTGTTTATTCTGGTGAGGACCATTTCTCCAAAACTTATTACAGGATTTGTTCAACCTGGTAGATACACAGTGAATTTTGTTCAATACATGTGATTGAATGTATCTGAAAGCTAGAATGAAACTTTTTCAGTGATTCCCAGCAGTGGATAAAAAAAAATTGTTTAAGGTAGGTTAATCTTCCTGACATATTCCATAAGGATGTGTTTAATTTGTTCACTATTATGTATAGATTGAGTATTCAATAATTTTTAAATAGGCAAACTCATTGCAATGTTTACATGTGTATGTTGTAAGTTGGGGGGAGGGATTCCTTCAGGGCCCATTATTGATAATTTTATGATTTGTACTTCAGTTGTAAATCTTGTGGCATCATATAAATAAGGAGCTGAGAAAAGCAGTCTCTGGTAAATAGAGTTGTTAAAAGCGTAAAGAAAATAAAAATCTGATTTTTAAGAATAACTACTGATATAAATAAAAAGCCAAATGGATTTCTTGCAAACCTGGTAAATAAAGATGGGTTTTGAAGCTTAGACTTTATATCTCCTTTGATTCATGAGCTAATGCTCAAAGCTGAGTGATAAGCTTTAGTTTATATTGTACCTAACATGCAGGCAGACTCATACACTTCAAGTCATTATAATATGCCACATGTAATAAAATTACTTTTAAATAACATTAAAATCTAATTTTAACAGGGGAAATGAAATTTAAAGTTGGAGTGAATGCCTCTTTTTTTTTTCTTTTTTTTTTTTTCTTTTTTTTCTTTGTTGGACCCATTCTGGTGCTGATAGCCTTTTAATGTTAATATTTGGTTGTACAAAGCAGCTACAGAGAAATTAATTTAGCCACTCTCCTCCTTGGATAACAAATGGTCATCTAACAAACCGCTTCAAACAAAGTGACAACCTTATTTGTGAGGATAAACTTGGCATTTGATAACCACCAACATGTATATTCCTGTCTTTTTAGTTGCAGTTTCAGTTTTTGAGGTTGGTTATATTTTATAGTATACCAACTGGGCTGTTTAACTTATTTAAAAAACAGTGGGATAAATTTTTGTAAGTAGAGAAGAAATAACTGGAATGTGACATTTAATATATATATATATATATATATATATATATATATATATATATATAAATGATTTTTTACAGAGAGGAAGGGAAAGGGATAGAGAATTAGGAACATCAATGAGAGAGAAAGATCGACCAGCTGCCTCCTATACAACTCCCACTGGGGATGTGCCCACAACCCAGGTATATGCCCTTGAGTGGAATCGAACCTGGGACTCTTCAGTCTGTAGGCTGACGCTCTCACTATCCATTGAGCCAAACCAGTTTTGGAAGAAATGGAACGTTTTTGATAGATATTTTAAAATTAGAAAACTACAGTAAATTTTTTTAATATACAAATTACAAGTTTAGCATTCTCAGCAAGTAATTTAATAAAAGTATTTTGATTTCAGACCTGCTTTCCTTATCTTTAAGATGAAAATAATAATAGTATCATCCTGGGAGAACTGGTGTGGGAACCAGATAAGTTATTGTACGTAAAAGTGCAGAAGTGTCTGATACATGTTAAAACGATATGTTTGTGTTAGCTATCATCATAATCACATGATTTTAATATTTATTCAAAGAATTTATACATATGTAAGTTTCCTTAAGTAGATAAAGAATTTACAAATATCAAGGATAAGTATGGCTTACACTTGCCTAAGTACTGCTTTATAATAAACTAAAATATATAAAACATTACATTGATTTAGTTTAAATATAAAAATCCAAATAATTCTTTATCTATAAATATAAACTTTTACTTCATTATTATATTTAAATGTAACTAAGAAGCAGTGTAAAGCACACTTCAACCTAATAGTTCCTAATAAGAACTTTTTTCCCCCCTGCAAAATGGATGGCTTTGTGATGCAATTGCTAGAAGCTGTCTGGGTGGGTGTTTCTGTGAATGAGAGCTCTGGGCTGTGAAAACAGATTTCCTTTCAGCCTCCATTTATCACTATCTCTCACCTTTAAAAATTTTATTTGATTATAGTTGGTATACAATCTTATGTTGGTTATATTAATTTTAGGTAGGTGTACACAATAGTGATTAAACATTTAAAATATTTTTATTGATATTTTTAGAGAGAGGAAGGGAGAGGGTAGTGACATAGGAACATTGATGAGAGAGAAACATCAATCAGCTGTCTCCTGCATACCCCCTACTGGGGATCCAGCCTACAACCTTTATCAGAATGAAACCTGGGACCCTTCAGTCAGCAGGCAGATGCTCTATCCACTTAGCAAAACTGGTTAGAGCTATTAAACAATTTTTATCTTAAAGTTTGATCACCCCACTAGTTCTAGTAATCATCTATCACCCTGTAAACTAATCACGTTATCATTGACAGGATTCTTCTTCCCTTTTCCATCTGTTCCCCCAACCCTTCCCTTCTGGTAATGGTCCCTTTGGTCTGTTTCTGTAAGTCCATTTTTCTTTTGCTTGTTTGCTTTGTTTTATGTTTAGATTCCACCTTTGTGTATTTATCCATAGAAAATAACACAATTTGGAAAGATAGATGAACTCTAATATTCATTGCAGCATTATCAACAATGTCCAAGATATAGAAGCACCCTATCTGAATGGATGAAGAAGACTTGGCCAGTGGAATATTACACAGCATAACAAAAGAAAAATGGAATCTTGTCCTTTTTGACACCTGGGTGGTTTTAGAGGGAGTTAGGCTAAAAAGCCAGACAGAGAAAGACAAATACCATATGGTTGCACTTATATGTGGAGTCTAAAAACATCTTTTTTTGAGAAATAGAATCTTGAGTACTCACCGGTCCTCTGGCTTACAATAGAGAGCTTTAAAAGTTTCTGCCTAGCCAGTGATATAAGTAATTCACCTCAACTCCTCAAGTTTAATTGGTTATAATCTCAACCACATGCTTCTATCTACCTTCAATATTGTTACATATCTTTCAAATTGATATATACATCTACATCTACATTGTCTGATATAAGTAAATCTAGGTGAGCCAATTTCTTTAATTTTTCATGTTAGAAAAAATCTTTACCTTACAAATAAATTCACATTAATGTCATTATTATTTTATTAAGGGAGCCCTTCATTCATTAAAAATATAATTCATTTTGCAAGCAGAAATATACCAAACACCCAGGTATATGTTTATGCATTGAATTACAAATTAACATGAAATTAAATATGAGACTAGTCTGACTCATTCCAAAAATGTTAGATTTTTAGGTAATTACAAATGTGAACATTTGCATTAAATTATTCATTTGCAAATATCAATAAGCTTTGTAAGCAAACATTAGCTTTGAAACTCAATTCCATTAGGTTGTATGACTACTGTGTGTGTTTTTTTTATTTTTTTATTTTTTTATTTTTTATGGTCTCACCAATAATATATGTCTTCTCTGAGTGAACAGCTATCTTTAAAACATGAATGTAGAATTGCCTTATCAGGGAAACTATCTAATATGAGATACTTGATTGGAGGAATTGTTCTTCAGGAAGGCACACAAAAAATTATAGTGGGAGATATGATATGAAAGTGATGAACTTAAGCATGTCTGCCAAATAAAGAGTTTTCTAGATTTTAAAACAAGTAAGCATAGGTCAAAAGTAAACTATATAGTTTGAGGGATAAAATTTGTTTAGATGTAAGCATACACTTTCTCCTATGTCTGCTCAGGCAGCACTGTGTAGTTCTTTAGAAGTGTTTCATTCATCTCTGAAGATGACAAGTGTCAGGGGTCTTTGTGATGCACAGTCAGAAAAGTTTTGGTCCAGAGGTCATATAGTTACAGTGTGTTAGTCAGTAGCCCTCTCTCCTGTGGAATTAGCCTCATCTGAGTGTTTCCAAAGCAGGGCATATTCTGTAATGCACATCAGTTTACTAATGTGTTTGGCAACAGCTTTACGTGGAATAAAAAGCTGAGAGAATTCTTTATAATTAAAGGACAACAACTATTTTCCCTATTGAACTCAATGAAATCTCTTATAGTGGATGAGGAATGCATAGTTTAATAGAGAACATATATTCTGGAGTCAGAGTAAGTAATTAAATAGTATATTTTTGCCCTTTTGAACTTTTGTCATTAATGTCTTGTTTCATTTAAAATTCAACTTAATCAATTTTTAAAGATGTAGGTTTCATTTTAATATAAAGAAGTCATTTTAAATGAGCAGAATTTCCTCTTGAAACACAATGTACATTTTAAAAATGTCTTAAAATACTATCTGATTTAAATTCCCAAGGTTTGTTTTATAAACATCAACTAATTTATTTTCTACATATAACTAGAATTTAGGATTAAATAAAAATGAAAAAGGTTGCTAACACAAATTTCCTATTTTTCTGTCAGGATTTGAGAAGCAGATTAAGGAAATAACAGGTTGGAATGACCTCTTAACATGTGGTAATTTATGAAACTCTAATCCTAGAAAATTGGTGAGGTAGAATATAAACATATTGGCCTTAAAATGGACAGAATTGGGTTTGAATTTTACCTTCACTATTATCAGTTATTGACCATGGGCTAGTGACTGAATCTCTCTTATCTTTAAATTATTATTTGATGACATTTTATTCATTTACTTATTCATTCATTTTATCTTTAATATATAATACTTAACAAAATAGATATGTGTTGTGTGCTGGTATTTTTTGAGTTTATAATTCAGTGAAGGAGAGAGGTACATCATTTATCTAGTATGATATGTGGCATAGGTATCTACTTAATACATAAGTAGCATCAGTACATAATTATTAGTTTCAATAAGTACTCTAGAGAAAAATAATAAGATGATATGAAAAAGGAAGGCAGAGGGCATCTATATTAGATTGAGAAAATGATATTTAAACTAAAACTGAAGGATGGATGATTGGGAACCTGTCAGGAGCAAAAGGGTAGGGTGAGAAGTATGCTTGGGGGCAATTAAGAGTTCAGATTAGACATAAAATATCTGTAGAAAATTTGAAATAGCAACATTAAATAAGCTGTTTATTACACAAGTCTAATGATTAGAAGACAGTCATTATTATACTAATCCTAAATCTTTTCTCCAGAAACGGTTTTACACCTGCTTTGTTTATTTAAAAAAAATTACATATATTAGGGTGAAATTAATAAGAGCATGTAGATTTCAAGTGTACATTTCTGTGATACATGTTACAATTCTGAAGCTTAGTTTTGGCTTTATATTTGCCATGAATTTATAGTGTTTGTTATAGCCACTTTACATCTAAATTTTTTAAAGCAGAATAATACATTTAAGTGTGATTGTTATTCTGCTCTCAATGTTTTCTTCCTATAACTAATATCTGAAATATTTAAGACTTTTAAAAATATGTTTTTTATTTTATTTCACTTTATTTTATGTTACTCTCTAACTCCATAACTTCTTTCATTTCTTGTTCTACTTGATAACCTAAATGATGTTTTTCAGTGATCCTTTATGCAAATTATGTTCTTAAGCAAATATTGTGTCCTCTAAGAGTTTAATTATTATAAATCATAGTTGATAAGATATTTCTTGGTGTTGATACTTGGCATTCTCTTCTTATATACAGGCTGGGGCAAAAGTAGGTGGATTGCAGTATAAGTACGTGAAACGGAGTTTATTCTTGTATTTTTATTAATTAATTATTGTATTATTTTCCATATCAACAACTGTAAACCTGCTCTGTCTCACACTGTCCAATAATCATAGGTAAATTTCTAATACGATATTGTCATACTAACATACAGGTCTAATCATTTTTATTCGTTTCTTGCAGTTAGTCTTTGTGGTATATTTATTTTTTCTATTTTTTCCCCCTAAAATTAACATTGACAGTATCTCAATTGAACTTTTTTCAGCAGACATCAGCCTATAGTTCTCTTCAGATTGACTTCAAGTCACTGATAAACCCATGGCACACTATATTAGTCCTGTGCTATTTAAAAAGTAATGTTGGCAAGATAGTCAGACAAAGTTGAATAAGAGGACTTAAAAGTATATCTGGGTATATTATGTTAGCCTTCTCCAAGGCATTTCGAAGTGCCATTTCTCTGTTATAAAAGAAAGTTTATTGGATGGCTTCATGAAATACTCAGCAGTATAACTTGTGCCCTGACTGGTGTGCTCAGTTGGTTGGAGCATCGTCCCATACGCCAAAGGATGAAGGGATGGACTCCCCTCAGGGCACATTCCTAGTTTAGTTTGTGGGTTCAATCTGGTTGGGCGCATACAGGAGGCAATCAATTGATTTCTCTCTCTCTCTCTTCTGCTATCTCTAAAATCAGTAAACATATCTACAAGTGAGGATTAAAAAAAAAGAATACATGTATTACTTGACTAGAGATTTGAATATTGATTGATTAGCATGATTTTTTTAATGACTTTTACATGAAAGTTAAGTTTGCTTTCAAATTTGTAGTAATATATTTTTAAGATGATCACTTACATCTTAGATAAAGCCTGCTTTCTATTCAGCACAGTGAAGACATTTTACGTCTTTTATATTTTTGAAAAGTGTAGTTGAAGGCAAATGTTTAATTAAGATATTATTTAAGTTCTACAATGGGTGTCATCTTGCTCACCTGATTATGAAGATTGTTTAAAAGTAATCCTTAATATATTCCTTTGACTTTTTGGCTTTCTTTTCTACTTTTTTATCACACATAGTAGGCATGTGAGATGTCTGATAATGCCTTTGCCTTCTTTGCAAGTCTAAGTGATTTATGTTAACTGCCTCTTTCAATAAATCTTCAGCAAATTTAATATTTTAATAAATGTTTAAAATTGCCTTTAAAACCACTTATTTACTTATACTGTCTAATATATAAAAGAGTAATATGCAAATTGACCATCACTCCAACACACAAGATGGTTGCCCCCATGTAGACACAAGATGGCCAGCAAGGGAGAGCAGTTAGGAGGGATTAGGTCTGCAAGGGAGGGCAGTTGTGGGCAATCAGGCCAGCTGGGGAGGGCAGTTGGGGGGGACCAGACCTGCAAGGGAGGGCAGTTGGGGGTGATCAAGCCTTCAGGGGAGGTTAGTTGGGGTGATCAGGCTGGCAGAGGAGGGGAGTTGGGGGCAACTGGGCCTGCAGGGAAGGGCAGTTGGGAAGATCCAGGCGTGCAGGAGAGAGCAGTTAAGGGGACCAGGCCTGCAGGGGAGGGCAGTTAGGGACAATCGAGCTGGCAGGGGAGCAGGTAGGCATCAATCAGGCTAGCAAAGGAGTGGTTAGGAGGTGATCAGGCTGGCAGGCAGAAGCAGTTAGGGGTAATCAAGAAGGCAGGCAGGCAAGCAGTTGGGAGCCAGCAGTCCTGGAATGTAAAAGGCATGTCTGACTTCCCCTGTAAGATCAGGCCTAAATGGGCAGTTGGACATCCCTTGAGGATTAGAGAGGTTCAGGCTGAGCTGAGGGACAAGCGCCTCTCTCCCCCTCCCCCCATCCCTGTGCAGGAATTTCATGCACTGGGCCTCTAGTTTAAAATAAATATTGAGCTTCAGTTGTCTTCAGAACTCTGTAGTAGTTCCAGAAGAAAACTAAGTTTAGATTCACTTGGGGAATTTGAAGTCTACCCATTACACATCAGAAATATTAACTATGATCAATACAAAGGAAACTTTGATTATGAAATGATGATGGAGATCATCTGTTCTAAGTCCTTGTCCTAAATTTCTTACAAATTAGGACATTTCCATTTTGGCCAAAGTAGTAATTGACAGAGTTGGGAGAAAACTTGGGATCTTTGCTTTAGAAATAGTCATTGGGTTTAAATTGTGCTCAGTCATTGACATTGGTTAAGCTGCATTAAGTCCTCTGATTTTTTTTTCTTTGTTTGATGGCTCTCAGTACAATATGGATCTTATCTCTTCTTTGCTGAAACAGCATATGAAGGCTCCTGGCACAGAGTCTAGAACATTATTGGAGTATAAAAAATATGTTTTTCCTTCCCAATTCATTTCTTCTCTATCACTTTGCTAACCTCTCTTCAAAGACAAATAGAAATAAAACAAAATTTGTTCATACATTTCTCAGCAAATATTGAGAAGGTGTGTCAGATGGTAGGGAGTTAAATTTTAGTAAAAAAGTTCCTTTCCATGTTCTTTTTTTTAATATTAATTTTTTACAGAGAGAAAGGGAGAGGAATAGAGGGTTAGAAACATTGGTGGGAGAGAAACATCGATAAGCTGCCTCCTGCACACCCCCTACTGGGTATGTGCCCACAACCAAGGTACATGCCCTTGAGTCCACAGGCCACCACTCTATCCACTAAGCCAAACTGGTTAGGGCTCCATGTTCTTTTTTATGAGCTGTTCCTGTAGCATTGACACCTGGTGAGTCTCTAGTCCCTTACTTTGCTTGGCAGTTTTGGTCCCTGATTCTGCTTTTGACTCTTCTTTATCTCTGTGGGAATCTCTTCCCTGATCCACCTTTAATGTTGATGTTTCCCTAATGCTGCCTCCTCCCCTTTCTATTCTCCTCATTTTATGGTATCTTAGTAATCTCATCATTATCACTCTTATTTTTCTGATAAGATTTTTACTGATAATGATTTTTATTTTCAAGAGTTGTTGTGAGGTTAAAAAAAGAAAGTGTGAAAAGTGGGTGCCTTGAGCCCAACTTTTTTCAATCCACATTTTAAAACTTTTTTTATTTAAATAGTTTACCTCGAGTAATTTTGATAAGGTATGATTATTCATATAATTCTAATTGATTTGAAGAAAATTAAGATGTAGCATTAAATATTAAAAAAGCATAAATAAGATATAGGCTAACACCATTTTAATAAAAGAGTATTTGTTTCTCTAACTTTTTAATATTGACAAATTGATTTATAGAAACTTTTATATAAAATATTTACATAAAATATTTTATATAAAAGTGATATGAATCCATAACTTTTAAATTTAAATATCTGGGTTAAAACCCCACAAAATCTTCATATTCTATATTATATGAAATGGGCTTAATGAGTTTGTAGTTTCAAAAATATAAACAATTTGTCCTCCCAAATAAAACAAAAACAAAACTCTTTTATTTTTTATTATTATTATTTTTTAATATATTTTATTGATTTTTTTACAGAGAGGAAGAGAGAGTGATAGAGAGTCAGAAACATCGATGAGAGAGAATCATTGATCAGTCATCTCTTGCACACTCCCTACTGGGGATGTGCCTGCAACCAAGGTACATGCCCTTGACAGGAATCGAACCTGGGTCCTTCAGTCTGCAGGCCAAGGCTCTATCTACTGAGCCAAACCTGTTTTGACAAAACAGAGCTCTTTTATTTGTTTGTTTGTTTATTTATTTATTTGTCTATTTATTTATTTATTTATTTTAAATATATTTTTATTAATTTTTTACAGAGAGGAAGGGAGAGATAGAGAGCTAGAAACGTTGATCATCAACCAGCTGCCTCTTGCAAACCCCCTATCGGGGATGTGCCCGCAACCAATGTACATGTCCTTGACCGGAATCGAACCTGGGACCTTTTAGTCCGCAGCCCTACGCTCTACCACTGAGCCAAACCGGTTTCGGCAAAACAAAGCTCTTTTAATGAATAGTATGCCTTTTCACAATTTCTCTCTCATTGAGTCTTTTTTATAAAAGGAAGTTTTACTTATATAGAAAAGTCTTACTCTTTTAAAAACTTCTATAATATTCCTAAATAATATATATACTTAAAAATCTTCACTCTTAGCCTTTTTTATAAAGCATTAAATCAAATTATATTAAAATATCTTCTCATTTCATATTATTGGAAAGATGACAATTTTACAAGGCAAGAAAATTTTGTTCTCCTTTTCCAAATAGATTGAGGAAGGTAAGTCAAGAAGCTCCCAAAAGCAGAGAAAGTAATGACAATACTAAAAAGCACTTAAATCAGAGGAAAATAAGTCCAAAACAAAATTCAGGGTCATCTTTCCAATTCAGCTGAGTGGCAAAACAGTCTAAAATATCTGAAATACATAGTCAGCCTTTCTTATTTGTGACATATGGCTTAAGTAACTTGATACTGAGAAAGGGAGTGTGTTGTTAATACAGTAATATAGGTATGGCTTTATGTATAAAAATTAGAATTGAGCCTGGATGGTATTACTCAGTAGTGAGCATTGACCCATGAACTAGGAGGTCAGGGTTTGAATTCTGAGATCAGGGAACAACCTGGGGTTTGAGCTCTGTCTCCAGTAGGGGGCGTGCAGGAGGCAGCTGATGAATGATTCTCTGTCATCACTGGTTTTCCCATCTCTCTCTCTTTTTCTCCCTTCCTCTCTGAAATCAATACAGACAGCCTTGTTACTTGTATTCAGTACACTTTCTTTTAACTACCATTGTAAGAATTTGCATAATCATAAGCATGCCCTTGGGAGTATGCTACTCATGCAAATATCATCTGGCATGAATTGCCAGACAGGGGTGGGAGGAAGTCTGAGAACCACCCCTTGTCTAATTTTCAACTCAAGTTAAATTATTTAAAAGCCAATTATTATAGTAGTATTTTAAATCATGTTACAAAGCGTTTCCAATTCGTTACAATTAACTGTGATCTTTTAAGTATTGTATTTATTTGCATTTTCAGAAAAACTTCTGGTATTTTTCTAAATTGTTTGACTCTTCCAAAAGTTCACACACATGACAGGAGTTATATCTATTGTTTTGTAACTAACCATGCCAAAGTTAACGGTTTAAAGCAGCAACAAGTTATTTCTCATTCTGTGCGGTAGGAAAGGGGCAGGGGAGCTGCTGGCCAAGAGTCTCTGCTACTCCACCTGGCAATGAGGGGTCCCTCATGGAGCTGGTCAGCTTCATCTGGAGATGGGGCTGGGCTTGAATTTCCAAGAAAGCTTCACCACTTCTCAGGCCTCCTTCTGAGGCCTCTTATCACTCCCCTCCCCCACTTGTCTCTCACTATTCCCCACCTAGCCAGAACTTGCACTCAGCACTGTGGCTGGCTAACCTCAGAAAAGGCAAACAACAACAACAACAAAACAAACAGCCAGTCCCCTTAAGGCCACCTGGAAACTGGCTGAGCAACAATTACAGCACCTTCTGTTGGTCAGGAGGGGTCATTGACAGGAGAGAAAACAGACTCCAGCTCTTGATTTAGGAGGAACAGCCTGCACACGCAGGGAGAGGCGACACCCTGGGAGCCAGCTCTGGCAACTAGCTGCCTTCATAGCCACGTGAATTAAAATCAAATAAAAAACTCTGCACACAGCCTGCCAGTTCCTCCTATTCTCATATTACAAATAAGTTAAATCAGCAACCAGTTAAAAGCAGAAGTCATATTTCTTTTAAAAAAAGTGTTTTTATTGATTTCACAGAGAGGAAGGGAGAGGGAGAGAGAGACAGAAACATCAATGATGACAGGAAATCACCAATCAGCTGCCTCCTTCATGGAAATAGAGCCTGCAAGCCAGGTGTATGCTCTGACCTAGAATTGAACCCTGACCTTCTGGTTCATAGGTCAATGCTCAACCACTAAGTCACACTGGCCAGGCATACATACATACATACATACATACATACATACATATATATATATGTGTGTGTGTGTGTGTGAATATATATATATATATATATATATATATATATATATATATATATATCGATATATACATACACATATTTTTTTCTGGAAATTATTCCTGTGGGTCTTACTGAACTCACATTATTATTCCCAATATTTTAATATTATTTTGGATTTCTGAGTAAGCTGTTTTCAAATTTTGACTCAGTTGTTCAAATTATAGTTACTAAAAAATGGAAGGAAAAATAACTGGCTAGGAGACTTCATTTCTATATTGTAAACAGCCATTCATGTCTTTAGAGTAATTTTGCAGATAATTTCAAAGTATGGGTGTGGTTGTTGCTGTTATTCTTTGCCTCATTTTAATAGTTTAGCAATGAGGGTCACACTTGTTTATTCATTAGATGCTGATTGAGCCTCTGCATTGTGCCAATCATTGTGTTAGGCCTTGGGCGTCTGCTAGGAATAAGGAAGAGTCGTAGCACTCAAGGAACTTATAAGGTTATTTAAAAAGCTTATTTTAATTTAAGATAAATGTATCTGTCAAATTAACTTCCATAAGCAACTACTCACACATAGGATGCTTTCTGGAGCTTATGGAGCAATTTAAAGTATGAGTGACCCAGTGGTTAGCCGAACTGGCTGTACTAGTAATTCCAAGCTTTTATGTGTGAACGCAGATGCACATTGCCTTGTTTCCGTTATCTGCGAAAATGTGTTATCTGACACTTTAGAAAAACTGGGGTACCCAGGATATTGTGAAGAATTAAATGTTGACAGGGTTATATGTCACTGGATTTTAGCTTTCATATACTAATTATATAATCTTGGGAAAATCATATAATTTTTCTTGGCCCCAATGTGTTCAATTTTTTTTATTTTTTATTTTATTTTTTTAGAATTTGGGACTAGATGATTCCCACCCCCCTTCCTTTTTTTTTTTTTTTTTAAATCTTTATTGTTGAGAGTGTTACATATGTTCCCTTTTTTCTCCTGTTGACCCGTGGACTGGGTGATTTTCAGATGCTATGAAAAACACCAGCTAAGCACTACTTCCTTCTTTTTCTCTTAGTTCTCTCATAAATGAAAAAGCAAATGTTTGTACGTATGAACTAGCTTTAGTGGCATAAGAAATACGGAATCAGAGAGAGAGGGAGATGGCTTTGTTGTAGCTCTGGAATCTTGATGAGGAGAGAGTGCGGGGGGTGAGAGTACTCCTTGGGGATTGCTTCTTACCCTGGGGTTTGATTTGTAAGCCATTACCCCAGCCCTCACCACCCCTTCTTCCCTGAGTCTGTCTAAATAAGCTGCAGCTACTTATGAGAATGTGTTGTCTGATTTAACTTGTGTCAGAAGTGGGAAGAGGAAAAAAGGGGATAGAAAAAACAATTTTTCCCCCTGACACTTTATTGTGTTAAAGGTCTCATATACCTTTCTTCTATTTACATACCTACAAATGCTCAAGTGTAATCAAGGAAATGGTGCTAATTTCACCAGCCTGAATTTGCTTTAAAACACCAAAAAAGTAGATTTTTTCTTGTATTTACTTTGAATGTTTTAAACTTGATTTATCTGTTTTCATTGCATATGTATATTTGGCTTCTGAGAACAATGGCTTTTTGGTGGTCTGTCTGATCACAATGAGAGTTTGCTTTGTCATATTTTTGAAATATTATAATTTTCCTTTTAATGTCTGAATCATTAACCACCCTTTATTGCTGACATATTTGTTATTAAACTTTATTGCTAACCCTTATTTCTGACATTTATTATTATATTTGGCCATGCTTGTGTCCTACTTGTTTGTATTACCTTTCTGAGGTGGAATCTTAGCTTCATTTCTGTATTTTTATTTCTTTGGCTGAGAATCAAGATTACTATTTGTCTATATGTGTTTATAGCATGAATAAAATTCAAACTTTAGGCTATTTGCTTTACTATAGTTTGCATTATATCTTATGAATTGTTTTTGTTTCATATCTAACTAGATTAATTTTTGAACTCCAAAGCATTACCCTGTGACTTTGCCATTTTCCATTCCCTGTCTCTCCCCCTTCCTTCCTTCTTTTCTTTCCTCATTCCTTCTTCCCATCTTCCTTTCCAATTATTCAGAACTATTGCAAGTCTCTATGTTACATGTTTTTCCTCAATCTTTTTTGTAATGTCTTTTAACTTTCCCCCTCCATTTTATTAATATTATTTTAGTCAGTTTCCTAACATTCCTCTCAGATTTACTAAAAACAGCTTCCAGCTCAGGAAAAGTCACCAGCTACTCAGAGGTTAGCTGTGGTTTCTGTTTGTGCGTGTCAGGATCATCTAAGAACAAATCCTAGAAGACAGAAAAAGAATTAATGCTGGGACGCCTATTTTCAGCACAATATCTTTTTTGTATTCTAGTTCTTTAGCTGATATCTTCCTTTTGAGTTGAAATCCCAGACATATACATTCCAAGTTCATTATCATTGCTTTCTCAGTAATAGTAACTGATTGTCAAATACAACTGAAATGTATTACTTCAATAGGCATTGCAGTAAATATCTTGGAAATTTAGATTGATCATTATCACTGGATATTGTGATCTGAAGCATTATAATAAGTTTACATTTATTAGTTGTCTTTTTAAAATCAACTGATATGAGCATAAATCAATACATTCAATTATAACTTGCTAATAGTTCATTCAAGATGTAATGTATATACATTAATGTTAATATAATTACCTCTTAACTTCAGTGGCTAACATATATAGAAATTTCATAAGTGAAAACTGTATTTGAATAAAGCAATTACATATCACATTTTGAATACCTAGATCAAATAAGTCTTTCTGTGATGACGAAATGATCTGTACCATGCTGCCCAGCACCACTGCCGAATATGGCTACTGAGCACTTTAAAGTGGCCACTGCCATTGAGGAACTGAATGTTTAATATATGCTTAATATTCGGGAACTTGCATTTAAATAGCCACCTGTGGCTAGTAGCTACCATATGGGAAAGTACAGATCTAGAACCTTTTAAAAATGTATCTCACTGTAAGTGACACAATATTTAAGTAGAAATGTACAATCTACTTACTATGCTCATTTTATTTGTACTCATATATATGTTTTTATTGATTTCAGAGATGAAGGGAGAAGGATATAGAAACATCAATGATGAGAGAGAATCATTGATCAACTGCCTCCTGCACTCCCCACACTGGGGATTGAGCCCACAACCTGAGCATGTGCCCTTGACCAGAATAAAACCTGTGACCCTTCAGTCTGCAGGCTGACGCTCTATCCACTGAGCCAAACCGGCTAGGGCTTTTAAATTTTCTTAATTAGTTTCTATACTCCTCAGATTTTAATAGTTAATATATTAACATTTTAAAATAAACCTATTGCACAGCATATGGATATTCTCTTTAGAAAGTATAGATTATAGTTGATTTACTTAAATTACCAAAATCACATGGCCCAGAAGACAATTCCTTTAAAAAAAAAACTTTATTTTTATAATTATATCAAAGATAATTCCATTCTAACCTCTTCTCACTACATTGGAGTTTCCTGCCTAATTAACACATTTTAAGAGGGATTTAGACAAATTGAAAGGTATTCATGTGATAGTAACCAGGTTGGAAAATTACCTGTTAGACTGGTTAGCCTATTTTTTATTTTTATTTTTATTTTTTTTTGTTCTAGGGATAGCATGAAGACTAATAAGGTCTAAGCCTCAAAGAAATAGATTTGAGCTGAGTTCATAGAAGATGTTATAACAGAGCATTTCCAAGAGGGAGTTCTTTGTCACTGTGGGCATTCCTGCACACCTGGAATAGCCAATTAACGGAAATTCAAATGGCACAATGATGGCTAGATCTTTACAACCTTAGGTTACGGTTTTCATAGTCTTGAAAATGATCAGTGTTTAGGGAGAGGCAGGGTTTTGTCACTTTACTGTCAACCCATCCCTCGGTCTTCCCTGTCCTGCATGACTGAGTCCTGTAATGCCCCTGATGTAATGACAGTATTGGGAGAAGTCAGTATTTAGACTTTTCCATGGTCACTCTTTTCTCTACCATCTTTTATGACCTCCTGCTGAGCCTGAATAAGAACCATTCCTGAGAGACTGACCCAGTAAATATTAGCTTTTAGAATCTCCAATCATACCTAAATCATATTTATTGCAACCCTCATCTGGTGTGGGACCTAATTGCTCCTGTCCTCATCCGGAGGTCTCAGCTCACTTAGTCTCAAAACTCACTCTGATGACATGATACTCAGTGGTTTGCAGAGCTAAATTCCTAAAATGCAGTCAATTTGTGTAACTAGAATTCTACGATAGACCCATTTCCCTTATTATCCCGATGTTTGTCCACCCAGCAAACTCTTGGGCCATTGCTTGCCCTGGCCTCTCATTTTCATGACTGAATCTCTACCCCAGAGAATTCAGTCACCAGGAATCAGTCAGGTGAGTAACTTCAAGATAGCTGTGGCCCAGCAGAATTCTTAGCACCAAGTTTCTCTTTGCTCAGAAGTCTAAGTATCAATAACTTCCTAGATTTTCTGTAGCTATGCCTTCATACTCGTCAAGACCTTAAGCCACCTCAGCTTGGTTCTTCATACCTCACCTGAACCATGATTGCTGATTCTTGGCAATCTTTAAACTTCCATATTTTGCCTTCTTAGCTCAAACTTTTACCCCTTATCTTCCCTGGTACTGGCCCTGATGTAGTAGATGGGTTTAGTGAGGGGTCCTGCCTTGGGTTTGTAAACTTTTCTTCTTTTTTTATTTTATATTTTATTGATTTTCCACAAAGAGGAAGAGAAAGGGACAGAGAGTTAGAAACATCAGTGAGAGAGAAACGTCGACCAGCTGCCTCCTGCACATCTCCTACTGGGGATGTGCCCGCAACCAAGGTACATTCCCTTGACCAGAATCGAACCTGGGACCCTTCAGTCCGCAGGCTGACGCTCTATCCTCTGAGCCAAACCGGTTTTGGCAGATTTGTGAACTTAATGTATCACTGAAAAATCTTAAGATGGAACAGATAAGTTGAAACTTCTTAACATGCCAGTGAGATTCTTACTTCTTTCCATAGCATAGGGATAGTTGCCAGATAATGAGTTACTGTAGGTTTCAGAAGCAATTCAACAAAAGCAATAACAATATCTGACACAAATTGCATCCAGACTCAGGCTTAACATTTTCTTTTTGCTTTTTCCAAGTTTAAAACATCACAAACTGCTCACTATTTTCCAAATAGGCAAGAAAACTTGCAAAATTGAGATTGCGATTCTAACACCTGTGTGCTAAGCGCTGCACTACAAGACATTTGAGATTGTTATTGCTAATGTTCAAAGCACAGAGTCTGAGTGGTGACTGTCTAGCATCAGCAAATAAGCTCCCCAGTCAGTGTGTGGAGCTGACTTACTTGAAATTGGCAGGTGGTTTCTCTTTTCCATAGATTTCACTCTCCCTTTCCTGACAGTGCATGTGTTTGGTGACCTTGGCTGTTTATTTAGCTTCTGCATACATTCCTCAGGATTTGTTTTATGTGTGTGTGCTTTTTTGTTTCTTAGGTTTCTTGTTATGCTTGGCTACTACTTAGAAGGCGCAGGGGTGGTGGTCTGCTTTGGGTTGGCAGTCAAAACAAACGTGATACTCATTTTGAATATCTGGCTATGAGTTTACATATGAAACTATAAGTGCCATTTATATAAGTATGTTACTTGAATTGAGTTTGTTTTCAATTCTCCAGTTGTAGCTAAAGAAGTACCAACAAATTCCAAAATTGCTTACGAGTAAGGATCAGAAGTAATGTAAAGAGTGAGGATAAGCCACAAAAGGTATAATCAAACTGAAATAAGGGGGGAAAAGTCAAAATATGGTTTGTTTGTTTTTCCAGAGAATTTGGAGGTATCTCAACTGAAAGGGTTAAGGCTCTCGCCTTAACTTTCTCCTCCTCAGCACCTTCCTTGTTGTTCACTCGCTGTGCTGTTACAAACGGTAATCATGTTTCATGCCCCTTGACAGCATATGCTCGGATATGAGGAGGATGGGAATAAGAAAACAAAGAAATGTAAAAGTACAACAAACAAAAGGAATCTGTAAACAAAAGATATTTGCTTATTATTAACATTGCCATTACAGACACTCACAATGAGGTATTAGGAAGCATTCACATTTAGAGGGGTCTGTTTGGAGGGCTAACTTGGATCTCTCCACTCTTGGCTTCCAGAACACTTGTGTCTCCCAGAGGTGCTCTTCATATGCCTCTGGCTGTTTGTGTCCTGTCTCTTTAAATGGCTCCTCTTTGTAGGCCCATTCACTAACTACTGCTTCTCCAGGAGGGCATTGCATTCATTGTCTGTTCTTCCTCATGCCGGGCATATCCACGGGTGACTTCATCTGCCCTCACCATTTCAGCTGCCGTGTATACACCAGTTAATAGCCTGAACTTTTCTATTTCTAAGCTGTGATTTCTCCCCAAAGTTTTATTTTTATTTAATTCTAGCTGTTTATGGGACATCTTTCCCTAGTGGTAGTAGGGAATTTACATGGACCACTTACAAAATTGAACATTTTCCTTCCCCTGAATTGTTTTTCTCTAAAATCCTCTGAGTTCTAGAAACTCTAGGAGTCATCTTTGATTACTCACTCCAATGATTTTCCACACTGATCCAGGACAGTTCCAAATTCTGGTATTCAGGTGCCACTACTCCACTTGTTTGACAATTATAGCAATTTTGTAACTGGTTCCTCTGCTTCTATTACTGATCCTTTCAAATATATCTATACTATATAATAAATATATCTATACAAATATATCTATACAAATATATCTATACTAGAACCACTAATAAAAGCTTAGGTGGTTCTCGCCCCTAGTGTGTGATATCGTCACAAGATGGTCTTGCGCAATGCAGAGGCAGGGCCTGGCAGTCACTCTGCACCATGAGCTGGTCCCAGCATCTTTGCTGCCTTACGGAAGAGGTGGGTCCCTGCGGAGGAGGCAGGTCACAGCAGGGGAGGGCAGTTGGGGGCTATCAGGCCAGCAGTGGAGCAGTTAAGCATCAATTAGTCCAGCAGGGGAGCAGTAATGGGGTGATCAGGTTGACAGGCAGGTGAGCGGTTAGGAGCTAGCAGTCCAGGATTGTGAGAAGGATATCTTACTGCTGGTTTAGGCCCAATGCGGTATCAGGCCTAAACCAGCAGTTGAACATCCCCAAAAGGGTCCCATATTAGAGAGGGTGCAGGCCAGGCTGCGGGACACCTCCTCTGTGCACGAATTTCATGCACCGGGTCTCCAGTGCAGTAGTCAACAAACTGTGGCTTGCAAGCCACAAGCGGGTCTTTGGCCTCTTGAGTTTTTAGCAAAGACCAGCTTAGGAGTACCCTAATTAAGTTAATAACAATTTATCTACCTATATAATTTAAGTTTATAAAATTTGGCTCTCAAAATAAATGTCAATCCTTATACGGTTGATATTTGGTTCTGTTGACTAATGAGTCTGCCGACCACTGCATATATAAAATTAAGTTATGTTTAGTTTATTTCCTTGCTTAAGAAAACCTTCAGTTGTTCACTGTTACCTTCAGGATAAGATCCACGCTATTTGAAATGACATCCTATTATATATTGCTCTTGTGCCAAGTTACTCACCCAGGCTCCCTGATGCAAAACTTCAAGCTCCTTGATGCACAGCTTAATCTGAAGCAATCCTGTTTATAGTTCTCTATACTACATAGTGCTCGTTGCTATATAGTTCTTATATTTGATTATGTTATCCTCTACCTGGCATAAATCCTCATTCTTTTCAAATCTCAAATATTCTCTTTTTCAGAAAGAATTCCAAACAATTCTTCCTAACCAATTTAGGTATTGTTCCTATTTGCTCCCACAAAAATGCTATCCATATATATTATGCTATATTAAAATTAACTTTTATATACCTGTCACCGTCAAACTACTGTTAACTTTTAAAAATTGGATTGTTCCTCTTTTAGTTCTCATCAGTAAACACAGAATCGAGATAGAATAAATGCTCAACAAATGTTTCACCTACTTAATAAGATAAAGTAGTAAATGAGCACTAAGTATTTGAAGATGGCCCTTGTTGCCTTTGTGTTTTACACATCAGAGCCCTGAATAGAGCTGCTATTCATCCCGCGTGTTCAGCCAGCCTCCGTCAGGCACACGAAAGGGCCGTGTTCCTTTGCAGCTCATCCCTTTGACACTGCGTTTCCCTGTGATTGCACTCTGCCTGTTGCATTACCTGACCACACACTCAAATGTCCTGAATGTGAGGCTTGGAAAATCAGAGATACTCCTATATCTTCCCTCTTCATGTTGCCTTTATAAATGGGAACTATAGTGTGTGTGTGTGTGTGTGTGTGTGTGTGTGTGTGTGTGTGTGTGTACTTTGAAGCGATTAGTCACGTTTTCAAAAGGAAAAAAAGGTCACTCTGACAGGATACGCTATGCCATATGCAGGATTCCACCAGAATACATTAGATGATAAGAGTAAAGCTGGTCATCTGAAACACAGGAAGGAGGAATTGCTTCAGAGCGTTCGTTCTGCGCTTTCTGAGCAGCTCATTCTATTCCTGACTCTCTGGTTGACTCAGTGCTCACTGCTGTTGACCTTCACGTAGTGGTAAACTTAAAAATACATAGAAAAACTAAAGTGAGAAGTGTATATGTAATTGAGAAGCATGGAGTAGGAAACATCATGACTGGAATGCTTAAGCTCTATTTTTATCACAAGATATTAAACTCAACTTAATTTTACAAATTGGCATGTTGTTGAACTCATGATAAAAAAGGAAACATGTTTTGCTGATTAGGATGCATAAAGATTTCAAAAGTGTGTACCTGGAATAGCTTCTTTTTCTTTCCTATTTTTATGCTATAATATGTCAAAGGAAAAGATTTTAGATCTATAATAGTTTTATGAAATATGAAGAGTATTAAAATAATGAAATAAATGTAATTGTGATGTGATAGGTATTATGGCCATTAGTTAGCCCTGGTGCTTTGATTACTAAAACATGAAGCTAGTCCAACTTTTTCTCTTTGGAAAGGAAATATTTAAAGTTTTGCTATTCTGATCATGTAACAATTCACATTATTCCTACTAGGGAGTATGAATTTACTATAGATAACCCTTAGCTTTGAGGAGTTTATCATTAAAATGCAAATAATTCCTACACAATGTTGAGTATAGGGGCCATGTTATGAACTGCCTTACTAGTGACATACATTTTCAGTAGCTTTTTTTTTAATGTTAGAAACAAGCAACACGAAATTCTCTTTTGGCTCCATGTTTGGCCTCTGTCTTCTGATCTCACACCACATTCCCCTCTGCTCCCTTAGTCCCCACTGGCCTTCCAGTTTATCTCCTGTCATTCTGTCTGGTACAAGCTCTGCTTTCTGCTTGGAATGCTTCCTTTCTGTCCCCCACAAACACTCTCCTAAATAGACACAAGCACATGCTACAATAATTCCTGTCCATATTTCAAATTTTAACTAATGTATTCCTTCCTTCTGGGGCATTCCTTAACCCTCTAAAACAGATGAAGTCCTGGGTAGTGATCATTCACAGCACTTATTGCTGTTTCTGGTTATACCTTATTTATGGGGTGGTTTGATGAATGCCTGTCTTTGAGGTCGGAGACTATTTTCTTTTGCCCATCTTTTCTCTTCTCTTCTCTTCTCTTCTCTTCTCTTCTCTTCTCTTCTCTTCTCTTCTCTTCTCTTCTCTTCTCTTCTCTTCTCTTCTCTTCTCTCTCTTCTCTTCTCTTCTCTTCTCTTCTCTTCTCTTCTCTCCTCCCTCCCTCCCTCCCTCCCTCCCTCCCTCCCTCCCTCCCTCCCTCCCTCCCTCCCTTCCTTCCTTCCTTCCTTCCTTCCTTCCTTCCTTCCTTCCTTCCTTCCTTTCTTTCTTCTTTCTTTCTTTATTTCTTTCTTTCTTTTTATTAGATTTATTTTATATTGCATTTACTCCTGGGCCGTAAGTTTTTGTTTTCTCAGTTTCCTTTGGGTATCTTTTCCTCCTGTGCGGTCTTCTTTTCTGGTTCGGGAACAATGTGCTCTTTCTCAGTGAGATCATCTCACCATGGCAGGGAGAGCTCGCGTGTGGGTTAATCCGTCCATGAGCTCTGGATGTTCTACACTGCATCTTGGGAGCTTTGACCACCTGGATGTGCTCAATGGCCAGAGAGTCTACATCTAGACCCTTAAGTTCAGCATCACTCTGGGCATTTTTAAGCTTGTGCAGCAAACATTCAGCACTCTTTATGGCACTGACCCTGTGTCCAGCCCCATCGTTTCACCTGGGCTCACCTACCAACCCCACCACTGTAAGGACGGAACGGCACACACTGTTTCTGTAAAGTGACATCCTTCAGAAACTTGGTGGCTTTTCATATATATGCCTACCCTTGATGGCCCGGGCAGTTTCATGCGTGCTCTTAAAGTGAACATGAAGATTTGAGCCTCTGGATTTGCATGATTTAGTGGGGTTTCCTGGGTGTAGTGAATAGCGAACCATTTTCATAGGTCACCTCTGGCCACTTTGGGGAGGAGCTGCCCATTGTATTTTCAATCTGACTCAGTTCTTGGCACGTAGTGGACTAGATGAATGAATGAATGAATGAATGAATGAATCGCTGTTTGTTCTTTACTCCACTACCAGAGATTTCTGGTTATAATATTAGTGCAATTATGGCACTTTTCCTCTCATGCCTTCTTACTGTTTATACAGCCTGTAGAATATTTTTTCATGATATATAAGGCATTTTATTATTTCTCCCCAACATACAAACCCAACCAGACTTCCATCCACACTATATATGTTTTTCCCCTCCCAATTTTGTCCTTCCTTTGAGGGGAGAAGCCGTTATATTCTTGTTTTCCTTAAACTAGACCAAATGATACTCTTCCTGTGCTCTTGTGTTATCCAGGAATGTCCTTCTATTTCCTTTTTAAATTATCAAAATCGATGTTTTAAAGATTTAGCTTAGGTATGATTTATTCTTTGAAACTTTCCCTTGTCCCCTGCCCATCCTGTTTAATTTTTTAAATTTTTATCTTTATTGTTGAAAATATTACATATATGCATAATCCTACAAAAAGTGTTTGTTCCTTTCCTTCAAATGTATTTTATTCTGGTTTGTAAACTAGTTCATTTTATGCCAAAGCCATATGCTCCTCTAGTGATAAACAGGTTTGCTTATTTACGAACTACCTAGCATTCAGGATATAAGTTGCGGACAGAGTTAACAGGTATCCAGGCTTATAGCAACCTGTGGTTTGGCTTCTTTATTTTATTTTGCTATTTCATTTGATTTATAAAGTTTTTCTTTTTAATTTTTATTTTGCAATTAAATTTAGAGGGATGACATTTGTTACAAAGATTATATGGTTTTCTAATGTACATTTTTATGATACATGATCTGTATATTGTACTTTTTACTAGCCATCCAAAGCCGAATCATTTTCTATCACCATATATTTGACCCTTTTCTCTTGTAACCACCCTTTTAGCAGGTAACCACCAACAATATTATTGTTTGTGTGTATGAGCTTTTGTTTGTTTTACTTGTTTGTTCATTTATTACTTTTAATTTTATATCCCATATATAATTGAAATCATATGATTCCTAACTTTTTTTCTGGTGGACACTTGGCTTACTATGATATTCTCAAAGTCCATCCATGTTATTGCAAATGGCAGTATTTCACCTTTTCTCATGGCTGAGTAATATTCTATTGTTTATATGTACCACATCTTCCTTATCAAATCATCTATTGAAGGACACTTCAGTTGTTTCTATGTCTTGACCACCTTGAATAGTGCTGCAATGCATATAAGGGTGCATATGTTTTTGCAAATAATTTTTTTTTCAAATTTTATATACCCTGAAGAGGGGTCACTGGATCATATGGTAATTTTGTTATTAATTTTTTGAGGAACCTCCATACTGTTTTCCATAGTGACTTGTTTATACTACATGCACAGACAGGATATATCAAGCTTCTTGAATTGTTAAAATTGAAAAATAAAATAACCCGACAAAAAAGTTATATGTCTCCAATAATTTAGTAAATAACTTTATAAGGAATATTTAAATATAAGGTAAATAAAAAAAAATGGATTGTTTCTGCCTTTTTTTATAAACTATATAAAATGGGAGTTCCCTTCTTGCCCAGTCCCTATCAGCCAGACCCCAATGGCAAGCTAACCTACTAGTCAGAACATCTGCCCCTGGTGGTCAGTGTGCATTAGAGTGACTGATCGAGCAGTCAGACACTTAGCATGTTAGGCTTTTATATATATAGATACTTGGACATAAGATTCAGTTCTTACAAATTTTAACTTTTCTAATTCTCTAAGTTCTAAATGTTGTTGTTGTTGTTTTTTTTTTTCTAAATTGCAAATGGTTCTGAGTTACCAATAAAATCTGTTTCTGTGTAGAGGGAAAGAAGTCCTATATGTCTCCACAGGAATTCTCAACACTTGGTAATAGAAAAGTAGAAGAAAATAGAGAGGTAAATATAAAACACTCATTACTCTCTATGCCAGGGATTTTCCTTGGTGCTTTATACTTATATTATATTTAATCTTCATATCAACCTGGAAAACTGAAGCTTGGATTGATTAAAACACTAATAGCTCAGTTGGCTAGGGCACTATGCTGACATACCAAGGGTGTGAGTTGGATCCCCATTCGGGGCACCTAGAAGGATCATCATAATGACTGTATAAATAAGTGAAACAACAAATCAGTTTTCTCTCTTTTTCTTTCTTTCCCTCCCTCTTCCTTTCCTTCCTTTCTCTCGAAAACAAATGAACAAACAAACAAAACACCCCCCCACTAGCTCTCTTAGTTGTATGTACAGTTAATAAATGTAAAGCAGGTATTCCAACCTAATCCAGAATCTGAAAAGATTTCTACTTAGGTTCTGACTGGATGGACATCAGTCTACAGAAATAAATATAATGTCTGCCTTTAGATTCAGTAGCTAAAGAGGCCACAGTGGGAAGGCACCAGCACTCTACTTATGAAGAGCTATCGTATTCTAACATAAGTAATATGCTATGGTAAACTCAAAAGTCTCATTAAGGGTTTAGTTAAACTTCTAGAATGAAAGATAGGCCCCAGCATTAAAAAGACTCTTATAAAGAAATACCTCTAATCTGTACCCAACATGAAGCCCACAGTTTTATCTCTTTCCTCCTTTAGTCACTTGCCAAAGAAAGGGAGACCTCTGTTGCATGTATTGAAATGGCTCCAACCACAAGCACCACCGCATGGTAGCATTTGGCATTAACATGGCGGATGCTGCCAAGGCTCACTCATCACAGATCTGACACCACCTCAGCCACAACTGGAGGCCTAAGACAAAAATACCTTCCAGAGCTCACAGTTTCACTTCAGTTCTAAGCTTATAAGAGTACTTGTACTTGACTCAACACCAAAAGTGAAAAACACATATACATAGATTAGGCCCTTGGCTATCTTTTACCTGAAGCCACATCCACAGCCTGGTTTGCCTCATTGCCAGGCTGGCAGTGAGCCATAGATCCCTTCCTTATATTTTCGCCATCCTTTTTAAAAGTAAACGCCTCTGTTTTTCATGCTTAAAAACATAAGGTTGATGCAAGCTTCACCTTTCAGATTTAGAAATTGAGTGCTAGCATATGTGACACCTAATGTACATTGTACAATACATTCTGTACATATGATGAATTCCATATCAGAAGAGCTAATTCAATGTGAGGATCACCAATACATTTAAAGTCCAAATAATACAATAGGGTTCTCAGAAATACTTATAGAATAGTCAATACTGTATATACCATTTGTGACTCCTCTCTTACTTTAGCTAATTATACTTGCACGTGTAACTAATGCAAATGTGAATTGAAAGGCTAGATGCTTCAACAAAATGAATAAAAAAAAGGAAAACTTTTCTATGGCTTACTATTAGACTAATATAGATTCTCCATATGTGAAGCATTAAAAACCCCTGTTACTCACAGAGTTATTCTCCTCATGATAAACCAGTTAAAATCAGACTCTGCTTTATTTTTTATTTTATTTTTTCTTAAATCTTTTGTATTGAAAGTATTACATATATCACCTTCCCCCCCCCCCTCCCATTGATCTCTTATAACCCAACCCTGCCTCTCCATTCCAAGCCTCCACCACCCTATTGTCTGTGTCCATGGGTTTTACATATAAGTATACAAGTTCTTTGGTTGATCTCTTCCCACCCCCCACCACCTACCTTGTCTTCCCTCTGATATTCCACAGTCTGTCCCATGCTTCTATGTCTCTGGATCTATTTTGTTAATCAGTTTATTTTGTTCATTAGATTCCACATATGAGTAAGATCATGTTGTCTATCTCTGCCTGGCTTATTTCCTTAGCATAATCCTCTCCAGGTTCATCCATGCTGTCTCAAAGAGATCCTTTTAATAGCTGCATAGTATTCCATGCTGTAAATGTACCAAAACTTTTTTATCCACTCATCTACTGAGGGGCACTTGGACTGTTTCCAGATCTTAGCTACTGAAAATCGTGCTGCTTGTCACTTATGGGAGCATACATTCTTTCTGATTGGTGTTTTGGGTTTCTTAGGATATATTCCTAGAAGTGGGATCACTGGATCAAATGGCAGTTTCATATTTAATATTTTGAGGAAACTCCATGCTATTTGGCAGCACCAGTCTGCATTCTACCAGCAGTGTACAAGTGTTCCCTTTTCTCTACATCCTTGCCAGCACTTGTCATTTGTTGATTTGCTGATGGTAGCCTTCTGACATGTGTGAGGTGATACCTCATTGTCATTTTAATTTGCATGTCTCTGATGATAAGTGTCTTTGAGCATTTTTTCTCCTGTCTCTCAGCCTTCTGTATGACCACTTTGGAGAAGTGTCTATTTAGGTTCTTTGCACATCTTAATTGGGTTATTTGTCTTCCTTTTGTTAAGTTGTGTGAATTCCTTGTATAGATTGGATATTAACCCTTTATCAGAACATATCATTGCCAATATGTTCTCCCATGCCCTGGGCTCCCTTTTTATTTTGTTGATGTACAGAAATTTCAAATTTTGATGTAGTCCATTTTTATTTATTTTCTACTTTGTTTCCTTATTCCGAAGAGATGTACTAGCAAACATATTGTTATGAAAGATGTCTGAGATTTAGCTGCCTATGATTTTTTCTAGGATTTTTATGGTTTCACATTTTACATTTAAGGCTTTTATCCATTTTGAGTTTATTTTGTGTATGATGTAAGTTGGTGGTATAGTCTCATTTTTTTTTTTTTGCATGAATCTGTTCCATTTCTCAACAGTATATTCTGAAGAGACAGTCTTGACTCCATTGTATGCTCTTGAACCCTTTGTCAATTATTGAGTGTAATGGCATAGGTCAATTTCTGGGGTCTCTGCTCTGTTCCATTGACCTATATGTCTGTTGCTATGCCAGTACACGCTGTATTAAATACAATGGCTTTGTAGTATAACTTGATATCTGCTATTGTTCTTCTTTCTTAAGATTACTGAGGCTATTCAGGGTTTTTTTGTTTTTTTTGGAGTATTTGTTCTAGATTTGTGAAATATGCCATTGGTAATTTAATAGAGATTGCATTGAATCTATAGATTGTTTTGGATAGTATGAACATTTCAATGATGTTAATTCTATAAATCCATGAACACAATATATTCTTCTAGTTGTTTATATCTTCTAAATATTTTTCCAACATCCTGTAGTTTTCTGAGCACAAGTCTTTTACCTCCTTGGTTAAGTTATTCCTAGGTATATAATTTTTTTTGTTGCTGTGTTAAATGGGATTTATTTTTTGTTTCTCTTTCTGAGAATGCCTTATTGGTGTATAAAAATGCCACCGATTTCTGAGTGTTAATTTTATATCCTGCTACATTGCCAAATTCTTTTTATTAGATCTATTAGTTTTTAGTGGAGTCTTTAGGGTTTTCTATATGCAATATCATTTCATCTGTGAATAGTGAGAGTTTTTTTTTTTTCCTGCTTTCCTATTTGTATGATTTTTATTTCTTCTTGTTGTCTTATTGCTGTGGCAGGACTACCAGTAATTTGTTAAATAGGAGTGGTGAAAGCAGACATCCCTGTCTTGTTCCTGTTCTTAGGGGAGATGGTTTTAGTTTTTTCCCATTCAGTATGATGTTGGCTGAGGTTTGTCATATATGGTTTTTCTTATGTTGAGGCATAATCCCTCTATTCCCACTTTGCTGAAAGTTTTTGTCAAAAATATGTTTTGGATTTTGTCAAATGCTTTTTCTTCCTCTATTGATATGATCATGTGATTTTTGTCTTTCAGTTTATTTATGTGACTAGAGGCTCAGTGCACGACATTTGTGTACTCGGGGGCTATAGGGAGGTCCCTAAGACCAGCCTGAACCCTCTCACAGTCTGGGAGCCCTTGAGGGACGTCTGACTGTTTACTAAGGGGCATAAGTGCAGTTGGGCATCCTTAGCGCTACAGCAGAGGCAGGCTACTGCATTCGCCAGCTGTCAGCCGGGTTTGTGGAGTGGTTCTCTCCCTGTGGGAGCACACTGACCACCAAGGGGCAGTTCCTGAATTAAGCATCTGCCCCCTCATGGTCATTGCGCATCATAGCAACTGGTTCTGCTGTCCAGTCAATTTGCATATTAACCTTTTATTATATAGGACGTATAAAGTTTATTTATTTGCAAATATCATCCCTGGTATAAATCCCACTTGATCATGGTGTATGTTCTTTTTTGTTGTTCTTTTCAATCTATTGCTGAATCTGATTTGCTATAATATTTTGTTGAGGAATCTATGTTCATCAGGGATATTGGCCTGTAATTTTCTTTGTTTGTTGTGTAATGATCTGGTTTTGAATTTGAATAATACTTGCCTCATAAAAAGAACTTGGAAGTGTTCCTTTCTCTTGGATTTTTTGGAAAAGTTTGAAGAGTATAGATACTATTAAACAATGAATGGGTTACCAATGAGATCAAGAAAGAAATCAGAAACTTCCTGGAAACAAATGAAAATGAATGCATAACATCCCCAAATCTCTGGGGTACAGCAAAAGCAGTCCTGAGAGGAAAGTTCATAGCATTACAAGCCCATTTCAAGAAACAAGAAAAAATTAATAATTAACCATTTAACTCTACAACTCAAATAATTATAAAAAAAAAGTCAAGAATAAGTAGAAGGAAGGAAATGACAAGGATTAGAGCAGAAATAAATGGCAGAGACTATAAAGACAATACAAATGATTAATGAAATCAAGAGATGGTTCTTTGAAAAAGATAAATAAAATTGATAAACCTTTAGCCAGACTCATCAAGAAACAGAGAGGACCCAAATAATTAAAATCAGAAAGGAAGAACTCGAAATAACTGTCATCACAGAAATACAAAGGATTTTGAGAAAATACTATGAGCTATTATATGCCAACAAGCTGGACAATGTAGATGAAAATGCAATTTTCCAAAACTGAATCAGGAAGAATCAGAAAACCTGAATAGGCCAGTAACAACTGAGGGAATTGAAGCAGTAATGAAAAAAACTCTCAGCAATCAAAACCCCTGGTCCAGACAGCTTCACAGGGGAGTTTTAACAAACACTCAGAGAAGAACCAACACCATTTTGTTTTAAATAAAGCAAAGCTTACACTTTCAACCCAATTGAAAATCAATGAAATAGCAGCTGATCATAACAATATATAAGATTTAGTGGTTGCTTTTTAGGGCGTTTTTACCAAAGGATTTGTTTTAAACTTCTATGAACCTCACTGCTCACAAAACTTTACAATTAAAATGTTAGTAGTTTTCCAATCTGCGCAGTTATTCAGCAACAGCATTCTCTTGGCTATTTTTACCTAATTTTTTCAAAAATGTCATTCCTAGAGCCTCCTCATCCATCAGTCTCATATACTCTGGTATTTCTCCCAAACCGGTATCTTTTGGTTTGCTCTAGTCCTCCCTTTCCCACGATTATTTTTGAATTGTTTTCTAGGCATTGGTGAGGTGACAGGTTCTTACTCAAGAGAGAATTATGACAAGCTTGAAAATACAACTTTTAAAAAGAGCAGAGATACAGGAAATGAGTCATTCTTGGTACTAGCCCAACAAAATGGTCTGAAAGCTATGTTTATCTCTACATATCTAAGGCAGGACTTTCAGATCACAATAAAACACGCCTGCATCTATCCTCCATCCATTTATTCATTCACATATCTATTCATAATGTGCTACTACAGCACTAGAAGTCAATATTCAAGTCATATATGTCACAACATATATTTATTTTAAAAACAATAAAGCAGTGTTTTTTTAAAAAAATATTGAAACAATATATTTTAAAGTCACCCATAATTCTCCACTACCAAAATGTACACAAATGTTTTTATTATTTTTCCATTTATATTCACACATTTTGCAATTTAAAGGTCACATTTTTCAATTTTACAATTGAATTAAATTATATTTCAATTATATTCTTATCATTTCACATTCTTTAATCTGTAAGTTTTAATTCTAATGCTTTGAATAGTTTATAACAATTTCAGGTGTGGGGACAAAATTTTAAGTCAGTTTTTATTTGAAAACGTTCAAGGCTACATAAAAATAAAAGAATGAAAACTTTATGTAGAAATATCATGCTCTGACCCTTTGTAAGGCTCTATTGTAGTCAGTAAATAGAGAGACTGGATCTGTGATAGGGCACTGAGCATGGCCATAAAAGAAATTCAGTGAACTCGTGGTTCTTTAGAATTACCCCAAGGAACTGGAAGAAAGATACCCATCTTCCTACTTTAAAAGTTAGACATTTTCAGAATATTTAAAAGTAATTTAGAGATAAACATGACTGTTAAGGTAGTGAGAATGTTTTCTCATTAATATTTAAAAACATCATTTTAGATATTGGAACACTATTTGGAAGAAGAGATTGAGCAGCGAAAGAGATCTTAAATTGCCACTGGAAAATCAGTTTAGAAGCATCTGCTCTAAAGGAACTTGAAGATTTCTAATTAAATCCTCTAATTTTTTAAATAAGAAAATGGAGGCCCAGAAAATTTAAAAGAGATGGTTCAAGCACATATCTTCATTGTGACTAAAAATATACAAAGAAAATTTGAATCAAAACTTCTTAACAACTTAGTAGAAACTAGGTCATAACTAGTTCTATTCCAGGATTGTTGAGTAAATTAGTTATTTTTGTTTGTTTTTCATCACTTACCAGATTCTTACTCAGCATTTAACATTTCTCATCCCTAATAATAAAGAGCTACAGAACCACATATAACTTATTTATAAGTATTATTTATATGTATTAATTTTTATTTAGTTATTACTCTCAGTACTTCAAGACAAATACATTTTAAATGACTATAAATGTACTTTATTATATAATTTGAAGAGAGATGTCATGACACTCCTCCTAGTAGAAAAATAATTCCACTAATCATACAGAAATAAGGTCAAAATATTTTTAGGAGAAAAACAATAAATATGCTAAAGGAGCATGAAAGCTCCATCTATCTAACTTAGATAGGTAAAAAATTTTCTTTTTCTTTTTTTAAATCCTCACCTGAAAGTATTTTTCCCATTGATTTTCAGAGGAGTGAGAGGGACGGAGGTGGAAGGGGGAGGAGGGGGAGAGAGAGAGAGAGAAAAGAGAGAAACTTGGATGTGAAAGAGATACATCTACTGGTTACCTCCTACATGTGCACTGACCAGAGTGTGGGGAAAGAAAAGAGAAGGGGGCAGGGAACAAACCTGCAACCAAGGTACGTGACCTTGACTGGGAGTCAGGTACTCTAACCACTGAGAAAACTGGCCAGGGCTACCTGTCATTTTCTTAAAGACACTGGCCAAAAGAACTTCTAAAACTATTCTGGGCTTCATTAGGAAGACTTCTAGAGGGAAACTAGTATCCTGAGTCCTAAATCCACAGTTTGTTTATAGCTAAAGATTTATGAGGTATTGAAGTTGGCAGACCTCAGGAAGGAAACATATTAAAATGTTTTTAAATGAAAAGTTTCTAAGTGAAAATAACTAAAGTTATTAAGATATTGGAGAGACTTTTATAAGGAAGGAGAATGAACAAGAGAATATGTTAACATAATCCATCATAATGAGACATATGGATATATTACTTAGGGATTTCACCAAATTCCTCAATACCCCAACCTTTTGGGATCACTTTTGTCTCGTTCAGGACCAAATAAATGCGAGTATTTGTTAATTTTTAACAGATATAAAGTTTATTCAGGATTATGGCCTAAAACAAAATGAGCCTGGCAGATGTGGTTCAGTGGTTGAGCATAGACCTATGAACCAGAGGGTCATGGTTTGATTCCTAGTCAGGTCACATGCCCAGATTATGATCTCCAGTAGGGGATGTGCAGGAGGCAGCCAGGATCAATGATTTTCCTTTAACATTGACATTTCTATCTTCCTCTCTGAAATGAATACAATATATTTTTAGAAAAGATAAGTTGAAAAGTAATTTAAGTACATTTATGAATGATACATGAATAATTAATTATTATAGTCACATAGAAAAATTGACATTGAGAACCAAAGGACTAGATCTGGCATCTGGCATGCTCTTATACTTGCCGGAGTCAGATGAGACTGAGCTCAAGTCGCCGGTATCAGCGATCCATACCAAAGGTGAGGTTTGAAGGTGGCATGACTAAGCCATGTGTTCTGTCCTGTAAGTTCTTTCCGGAGAGTACTCTCTGCATTCAGACCTGGTTCAGTGGAATACTGGCAGGTGTGGCCAAGAGGAGTAAATGTGAATAGCTGATACCATGGACACATCATTGTCTATCCGCCTTTTTTTTTTTTTTTTTTTTTTTTTAATCTTTGTACCTTCTCTTTCTTTGTAAATGAACCTACACATCAGTACTTTCAATGTGCTATATTGGTACTTGATTATTTTCCTCCCTCTCGCTATTCACATAATTATGACATATATTCTAAAAGGTTGTGTGTTTCAGAAGCATGTCTTTTGTGCATTAATATATCCATACATTCAAGTCAGTATTTAGGAATTTTCCCATAGGGGAGTTAAATACCTAGAATATTGACAGAAATATAGCAAAAACTCAATAAATATAAGTTGAGGAGGAGGAGGAGGAAGAAAAGGAGAAAAGGGGGAAGGAAAAATAATCACTGTTGGTAATAGTTCATTACTTTGAGGTAGAAAATAATAAAAATTATAAAAACAAATGCTTTCTTGGCTACCAACCTTTTCCAGCTTTCTTGAACTCAAGTCTAAGGAAAACATTTAATTAGGTGTTAAAATGACAAAGATTCTCTCAAATGTAAATTTATTATTTACCGCTCACTTAAGTCCAAATATAAAGAAAGGGGAGTTACTCCTATGCAAATACTCCAGAAAGAAGCAGATTTGGTTCTAATCTGAACATGAATAACCAAGCACACATGAGAAAATTTAATAATATTCAGAATAATCGGAGAGTATAGTTGAAAAATAAACACAATGACATTAATCAGATAGTCCAATGTGAATAAGTGACAAGCTATTAAGCAACTCATTAGTTAACAATTAGTGAATTACTGTGGTGATTTATAGTAAGAAAATGTGTAAATTTTTTATTTTTTTACCTTAAGAAATCTTTAACCTAGATTTGTTTCTGGCTAACTCCTAAGAAAATAACTTTAAAAAAAATCTTACTTATATATTCTTCTATTTAAAATTTTGTAATTTTGTAAGTAATTCACTGTTACTCTTATCTCAATGTGTAGAAAATAGAATTTCACATTTTTTAAAAAATTTCTCTATCCATATTTCCAAAAGTGTGCTTCCATGTTCAGGCATGACTACTAGCTAAGACTCCTTCATTGGAAAAGAAAAAGCATACATTTCAGTGGCAAAAATCTTATACGTGTTTTCTGAAAGATTTTTGATAAGCAAATCTGCTGGAATACACTGTTGATTTCCGACCATAAGGTTCTTTTTTTAAGTAATGTTTGCAGTAATATCCAGGACTCATAGATCTTTAAAAATAGCTTACTGTTACAAAATATAATGACAAAGACAAGCTAAGAAATGCGCTCTAAAGTGGGACAGATTACAATGGCCCATGTCACCCCGGCTGGGTGGCTCCGGTGCTGGGAGCATTGCTCCAAACCCCACACAGGTTGCTGAGTCAATCCCTGGTCAGTTCACAGGCCTACGTTGGGGGTTTGATTCCTAGTTGGGGTGTGTATATTTCTTTCTCATATTAAGTGTCTCTCTCTTTCTCTTTACCCCTTCCTCTCTCTCTCTCTCTCTCTAATAATCAATACACATATCTTCAGTGAGGATTTAAAAAGTAAAACATATAAATAGCTTCTGCTCTAGGAGTGGGATAAGTAGGTTTGCCACTCAAAAGAGCAACTAGTCACATCCTAAAGAATCAGAGGGGAGAAGAGGTGTGAACTGGCTGTGGCCTGCATCCCTCTCCTCTGGGCCTCCCTGCAATTGGAATCCTGCTTCTCTGCCTTTGTTAAAGCCAAGTGCAAGCCCCCTCCCGGAAGTTCCCCCAAATATCCTGTTCCCTGATTCAGGTCAACTCAGACTGTGAGGACTCTGTGCAGTGCATCTCAGATAGTTATTGCATAAATGGCATGCTTAGAAGTTGTAAGAGTGAGGCGTGGGCTGTAGCTCCGGGAGCTCCTTTTCTGAGATGCTTTCTGCTGTTATAGATACTCACGATAGTTACTTCCGGAAGTGATGCAGACCTGCTCCGAAAGAGGGACCGCTCTGACTTAGGTTGTGATTTCTCCTCAGTCTCCGTTGCTTGGCCTCCTTTTCCTGTTTCATGCAGTACCCTCGTTGGCAGAACTAAAGGCAGTACTCTAGAAATCAAATCTCCTTAGTACTCAGTATACCAGGAAGATCAAGAGAGAGGGATTTTTGTGTCTCTCCTACTTGTTGTGTTACTATTTATGCATTGTGATATCATGCCTACTTGAGCTAGTGATTGAAGGGGAAATAATTCTAATAGGAATTGGCAGTTAGCCCAGAAGTCCAACACCATGATCTGAATGACACTAGCATGTGAATCCTCTCCATGTTATGGAGGCAGTTAAAAATAGACAAGGCTTTCTGTTTTTTCAAAATTAAAATGGTATAACCCTCATTTTCTTTTTAAAATGGAAAGGAGGCAGAGTGCTCATCTGCCAAATGTTGACTTTCTGCTGAAAGTAATTGGGAATTATAGGAAACTAGAGGCCTGGTGCACAAAAGTTGTGAACTTTGGGGGGGGGGGCTGTCCCTCAGCCCAACCTGTGCCCTCTCACAGTCCAGGAGCCCTGAGGGGATGTCTGACTGCAGGCATAGGCCTGCTCCCCGGCAGTCCGACTGCCATAGCACTGCTATGGAGGCGGGAGAGGCTCCCGTCACTGCCGCTGAGCTCTCCAGCCCTGAGCTTGGCTTCTGGCTGAGAGACACGCCCCCTATGGGAGTGCACTGACCACCAGAGGGAGTGCAGTTTCTACATTGAGTGTCTGCCCCCTGGTGGTGCGTGCATGTCACAGTGATTGGTCATGCCACCGTTTGGTCGATTTGCATATTAGCCTTTTATTATATAGGATATGTAATTAATTATTCTTTCCACAACATTTTTTTTTATCCATATGTTTCTTCCTGGCTTGGCATTAAGAATGCATGTTATTTTATATGTTTTGGGAAATCCTATATAATAAAAGGCTAATATAAAAATTGTCCCCTCGACTGGGAATTCGAACTAGAGTTTGACCAGGGGGCAGGGGTGGCTGGCCAACAGCCTGCAGGCCCCTCCAGCCAGCCCCAGCTCAGATCACCTCCCTCACCAACCCAATTGGGGCAGAAACTACCTGCCAACTTCCAGCATCTCTTCCCCCTGGCCAGCCTGGCCCAAGTGACCTCAATCAGGGTGGCTGTGCTGAACCCCATCCATGCACAAATTCATGCACTGGAACTCTAGTATAAACAAAATAAGAATATAGTATGTCCTGCTCATACTGAAATAGAATATACTAACATTCTCAAAAGTTTGCTCCTTTCTCCGTTGTTTCCTTTCTTTAGAGAATTATACTGCCTTTTTCTTCTCCATGACACCTATTCTTATCTTACTGCATGGAGCAAGCACATACAGATATAAATATTTTTTTCTGTGTTTAGATTGCACTAGCACACATGATCAATTTAATCAATTTATGAAAGGACATTTTAAAAAGTAAAAAGAGAAAACAGTTAAGTCAACTTGTTAGTTAATAAATAGGCAATAATAGGCAAACCAATGTAGACATAAACTTAATGTTGCCTCTCTTAGATACTATTTGTAAAATTTATGATAGAAGAGAATTCTAAAATTTCTAGAATGAAATTTCTTGTCAAAATGCTTCCTCTCAACTTTTACCTTCTTTCTCTGACTTTGTAAAATATACCCTATTATATAAATTTCAGCTGGTAGATTCCTGAGATTACAGAAATCTAAGAACAGAAGCTGCATTCCATGCATTTAGGCAAAATCTTTGTAGATATTATACCATTTCCCCCAAGTAGTTTTTTTTTTAAATTTCTGTTTCATCTTCACTAGAGCATATGTTCTTAGAGAGAGAAGGGGTTGGAGGTGGGAGTAAAGAGAGAGAGAAAGAGAGAGAGAGAAAGAGTGTGAGAGAGAGAGAGAGACAGAGAGAGACAGAGAGACAGAGAGAGAGAGAAAAATAAACATTGATCAGTTGCCTCTTATATGTGTCCCGACCTGGGATGAAACCCACAACCTAGGTATGTGCCCTGACAGGAAATCAAACCCACAATCTTTTTGGTGCACAGGACAATGCTCCAATCAACTGAGCCACAAAGCTGGGGCCGCACCACCATTTACAAAATCCCACAATAAAGCATATACATTATTTGGCTTGAAAGGCCATTCTGAAGAGTGCTTAACATGTGCTGAACACATAGTAGTTGTTCAATAAATACTTTCTAAATGAATGGACAAATGTATAATTAAGGTTATAATAAATGGGGCATTTTAATGTAATTAAATTAGATATGCATTTTAAAAAATACTAAAGCAGTCCTGGAACATTCCCCATATTATAATTAAGCTGAATTTACTGGTCTACATTTTCTGGTACTATATCATGAAAGCCTTTTAAATCCCTACTCAATTAAACTTTGAATGTAATTTACAAATTAAGGATATAAATCACATTTGAATAAGAAAACTATCTTATATTCTATGAAGTCCATGTTACTTAACTCTTGGGTAACAATTTTATTGCAGGAGAAAATATCCTATTTCCAAATCTACACTTAGAGTAATTTTGATAAAACTTAACCAAGGTACTTATTTAGATCTTTTCAACTGCACTGAAATCTTTTAACAATAGATTGGAATCTTTTGCAAATCTCATTGTGCTAAATTGACATCATTAAAAACCAGGATGATTTGTGTATGTTTTTATTTTGACATTTTGGAATATGGGCTATATCTTCCCAACTCAATTTCCACTCTAAAATAGGAGGATAAAAACACGCATTTGAATATTCTGATGCATTAATAATAATATTATTAATTTTGAAATAAAATCCAGTGTTCAACTTCAAGGTTTGCCAAGAATGAATCAAATATTTCTAATGTGAGTAAATTCTCATGTATTAACAATTACATAAGGATAAAGTCACTTTTAAAACATTTCTTTCAAAGTAATAATAATAATATTGAATAGTGGCATTTTCAGAAATAAGATTATAATTTAATGTAAAATCTATAATAATAAAAGTGTAATGTGCTAATTAGATTGGACATCCTAGATGAAGCCAGAGCTGTGAGGGAAGCCCAGGTCCTAGCTGCCAGAGTGAAGACAATGCCAGAAGCTGGGGAAAGGAAGGCCTCCTCTTGCATGAATTTTGTGCATTGGGCCTCTAGGTTACATATAATGCCTTTATCTTTTAATGTTAATTTTTGCTTAAGAAATAATATTCCAAATTGCATCTGACAAACTATTATGTTATTATTAACCAGCAGCCATTAACAAATAATAATGTACCTTCAGAAAGTATCTTTTAGAAAACCCAAGTTGTATTAAAAGAGAAATATTAATCAAAAACATATGTGATCTATATCAGAAGGAAGTTAACTATATTGAATGCATTTTGAGTTATTGTTTAATCATACAGAATTTTCTATTTGCTATATATTAGGTATTGGTTCAAATATTTAATGTAGAATGGCTTTTGGATTTAAATAAATTGCTATCATTTTTAAAGAGAAATGGTAGTTTTTACTTGGAAAAAATCTGTTAAAATACATGAATTTATGTATAATTGAAAATTATGTAACATTATTCATGTAATTAATACTAAATTTTAAAATATTATAGATAAATTTACTTTGGTCCAAATTCTCATTTTAAAAACTTTTAAGTACAAACATTAGTTTTCTGTAATATTCTCTATAACCAAGTTTCAATTGATTTATTTAAAAGATCAAGTTCAGATATTTTAAAAATATATTTTATTTATAAAAACACACCTGAATTCCTACATAAGGTTTTAAATAACTCATATAAATCAAACTCTCAACTTAAGTAATTGCAAACACAAAATTTAATATTGCTATATTTTGCAGAACTTCAGGTATAGAATTTGAAATAATAACATTTAGTATGAGTGGAGTTCTAGAAAAGTAATGTTTTATTATTTTATTGATCTTAAATATATCTCAAAATAAAAACATTATCAGAACATATTTCAAAAATATTTTTCAAAAATTAATATGTTAGGGCCATATAAATATATTTATGAATATTTAAACATAATCTGAATACTTAGTGAAGTGTTTCAAGGGTAAATGCTTAAGTCTGTGCACTTTGACATCACAGAGGATTAAGTTTAAATTCTGGACAATATTACACTTACTCTGTAATATTGATGAAAATTATAATAATCTCAATAATAACTAAGAAAAATAAGGAGAAGAAGAATATGTAATACTTATTGAACACATTCTAAGTTCCGAAGCACATTTTCCAAGCACATTTTGTACACTGGTTTATGTAATCTTAATCCTTTGAGATGATACTGTTATTATTCCTAATTTACAGAAAATATGCATGTGTAGAAAATTAAATAAATAGCCCAAGGTCAGACCCTGATAAAAGATGGAACTGCAAAATAAACCCTGATTGTGTAACTTCAGAGCCTTTAGTCTTACCCATTAAACTCCCCCAAACACAGTTTTCCTCTTCTGCAAAATAAAGCCAATACTACTCTATATTAATAAAAGGGTAATATGCTAATTAGAGTTGATGTCTTCTAATGTCCTTTTAGACAAAGTTGCAGCAGCGGCTGCCTGAGGCTCTGGCAAGCCTCAGATGGTGGCCGCTCTGCGAGGGCCCAGGCTCAGACAGCTGCAGCGGTTGGCAGTGGCAGCAGGAGAGGCATGATGGGGGCATTGCCTTCCCCTGATCTGCCCAGTCGCCTCCCACAGAGGAAGGCCAGAGGCAGCAGAGTGAGGGGGTGATGCGGGTGGTGCCTTCCCCTGATCGGCCAGTTGCCTCCTGGGGAACAGGCCTAAGCCATCAGTAGGACATCCCTGAGGGCTCCCAGACTGTGAGAGGGGGCAGCCAGGCTGAGGGAACCCCCCTGCCCACTGCACTAATATTCATGCACCAGGCCTCTAGTAACAATAATATTTTCTGCTGCTAGAACTACTGCTACTTATGAGATTGAAATGCAGAGCAAATCATCAAAACATTTTTTTAAAAAAATGCAAATTAATACCTACAGGAAATGTCAGTGAGGAAAGCAAGGAAGTCTGTCAGTTGAAACAAGCAGACTGTTGGTCCATTCTAATCAGTAAAATATAATAGTTGGAGAATGGCTGTCCATGCAAATTTAATTATTTAAAACTCAGATTTTTTGGAGATTACCTGACTCATAGAGACCACAACATTAGGACTAAGTTTACACCTGACACAGATTTTAACTTTAGTCAGAGCACTAATCTTCAGGTTCAGTTTGTTTGTCTTGATAAACTATATTTATTAGGGAGTAAATAGTCAGTGCTATGTTAAAGGTTCAAAAACAAGTAAACAAACAGAAACCTTCATCTCAACTTATTAACTTAATTATAAATTAATTTTAAATATATACTTGTTTAAAAACAAGCAATCAAACAAAACACTTGTCCTCAACCTTTTGATTTAGTTATACATTAAACGAAGGTTAAGCTCTATCTGTGGCCTAACTCGCAATGAAATTAAGAGGATGCATTTCAGTACCTAAGGATTACTTAAATTACTGAGCATTTAAATTATATGTGCTCATTGAACCTCTTTAACAACCAATTTATTACTTCTGAAATTATATTGTTAAATAGCTTCTAGAAGGTCCAATGTATTTCCTGTTAATGATCTCAGAAACCCGAAGTCTTAAGAAAATAATGCTGAGAAATATGAACACTCTGGAAGGATTTATAGAGGAAAAACAAAAAAAAGAATGAAAGCCACTGTGTAAGATTTTATTAGGTTTTTCCACCTGCAAAAACAGATGCTGTATCAGTTTTAAATCATTTTGTCAGTGATATTTTAGACACTTTGTAAATGATAATCAATCTTGCTTCTAGAAGTTGAAAACTTTTAAAGCTTAATGCATCTCTGCTATACACAGCTATAATAACATTGCACTTTTTAAAATGTTTCTTCTTGTCCCCGCCAGTGTGGCTCAGTTGGTTGAGCATCATCCCATGCACCAAGAGGTCCCTGGTTCGATTCCCAGTCAAGGACACATGCCTGGGTTGTGGACTCAAAATTCAATAAGGGCCATGCAGGAGGCAGCTGATATATATTTATCTCTGTAGTCGATATCCTCTTTCCCTTCCCCTTCCTCTCTCTAAAATCAATTTAAAAATAAATAAATGAAGAAGGGAGGGAGGGAGGAAGGGAGGGAGGAAGAGAGGGAAGGAAGGAAGGAGGGAAGGAAGGAAGGAAGGAAGGAAGGAAGGAAGGAAGGAAGGAGGGAGGGAGGGAGGGAGGGAGGGAGGGAAGGGAGTAAGGAAGGAAGGAAGGAAGGAAGGAAGGAAGGAAGGAAGGAAGGAAGGAAGGAAGGAAGGAAGGAAGGAAGGAAAAGAAAGGAAGCGTTGGCTGGTTTGGTTCAGTGGTTAGAGTGTAGATCTGCAGACCAAAGGGAAGGGCAGGTACCTTGGTTTCAGGCTCCTCCCAGGCCAGAGCCCTGGTCCAGGCTCAGCAGGAGGTAACCAATCAATGTGTTTCTCTCACATCATGTTTCTCTCTGTCTACCTCTCCCACTCTCCCTACAAATCAATGGGGAAATATCTTCCAGAGTGGGGAGAGAGAGACGGGGAGAGAGAGAGAGAGAGAGAGAGAGAGAGAGAGAGAGAGAGAGAGAGAGAGAGAGAGAGATTTCTTTTCCTTTGCATTAAGATTAAATTTTTGATGTAAAAATATCAATTATTTTCCATCTTATTTATTTTTTCCAAAGTAATTGAGGGATGATCACCTTCACACCGATTTATGAAATTTATTTTTCAGAAATCAGACTATAATCCTGGCTCTTTATTTACAATCAGTTTGCCCTGGTTGGGTAGCTCAGTTGGTTAGTGCTTTGTCCCAATACACCAAGGTTCTGGGCTTCATCTCAGGTCAGGGCTCAGGGCACATACTAGAAGCAATCACTGAATGCATGAATAAGTGAAACAACCCATCTCTCTCTCTCTCTAAAAATCCATACAAAACAAACAGTAAGTAATGGGCTACAGCTTGGACATAGTCTAAGACAAAGTCTGTTCATAGTCAGAGGTAGTGTGAAGTCTGTCTGTCTTATCATTTGACTCATTAGTTCTTTGTTTTCAGACCCCATTCCTTCCTCAGTTTTTCCCACCCTCCTGGTATGGCCCTGCTCTTCCCTTTGCGGAGCCAGAGCCTCTGGGTGGGATCAGGAGCGAGAATAGTGGGAAGCAGAGAGGTACCTGCGTGTTGTTACTTTCCAACCTGCCTCCAGCCTGGAGGCGGGCAGTGAATAAAACCAGTTCTAACTGAGGAATTTATCAGGAGGGGGTTCGAGATGGAGAATAGATTCAGCAAAGAAACTGAGAAGTTGTATGCAAACACAGAGTGACCTTTAGAAACACATCTGTGCCTCTCCACCTGGACGCTCTCTGCGTCACCCAGAGCCTCGCAGACAGTTTAGCCTTTCCCCCTCGCATTTCCTGCTGTCAGGCAGTGGGGATTGGAAAGGTTGGCTTTTCTGACAGGAGGCGACCATGAGAAGGAACATGTCACTACAAGCAAAGGTTTATTGTTTAGATTGGGAGAGACTCATTCTGCAATTCTATTACTGATTTAGTAGTTATTCTTTTTTTTTATATAAGTTCTTTTTCCCCTTTATTGATGAAGGTATTACATATGTGTCCTTGTCCCCCATTCCCCACTCCCACCCCCCACGCATGCCCTCACCCTGGTGTCTTTGGTTGATCTCTCCTCCTCACCCTCACCCTCTGCCTTTCCTCTGAGGTTTGACAGTCTGATCGATGCTTCTCTGTCTCTGGATCTGGTTTTGATGAAGAAAAAACAGTTATTCCCTCTATGGTGGCAGAAATGGAGTTTTTAGATTAATGTAATTCTAAAATACCAGACAATTACTTTAAGGGAATTGGGACAAATTTTTATTATTAAATGTTTTAAATGTTAACAAATATGCATTTTTACAAATCAACTTGAGGTTTTGAAAACTAACTCAAGTTTAAGTGGGTATTTTGCCCAAAGGAATGTAAATCAGCATTCTATTTAAAAAAATCAAAGAATTGTATACTTAGAGTGTTTATAACGTAATTTAAAAAGAAATTGCTTTGAAATTACCCCTAAGTTGCAATTCAGTACCACCACAATTTCAGATACTTCAAGTTCAGACTCTGATGCTATTGAAACAATATTTCTTCATATATATATATATATATATATATATATATATATATATATATATATATAACTTTTGCTAGTACCCAAGAAAACAGGTACTTCAGATAAGATTTTCTCAGACCACTAGTAATTACTGGAAAGAAAATGATAATAAAAATCCATCTTTTACACAAGATCAGCAGTTGCAAAATACAATAGAAGATAGCTTTGCTCCTTAGTCGGAATAACTTATATGAGATACATAATATTTCAAATGCAGCTATATTTTTAAAAAGTGAAAAATCTAATACTCACTGTTCAGAAAACTCATACCACTGAAATACACCTGAAACAATCTGGAGGTAAAAACTGGACAGCATGTTTCCATATTTATTTAAAATAATGTCTGGAATAATGTTTAGCTTGTCCCAAAGGCCCTATCCATTTCATGGGGTTTTATTTGTTCAATTTTTATTGTTTACATTTAAACATATATATTTTTATTTATTTCAGAGAGGAAGGGAGATGGAAAGATAGAATCATCAATTATGAGAGAGAATCATCGATGGCCCCCACTGGGAATTGAGCCTGCAACCTAGATATGTGCCCTGACCAGGAATCATAGGTCGATGCTTAACCACTGAGCAACACTGGCCGGGCTGTTTACATTTTTTAAACCTTCACTGTCATTCTGATAATGACAGGTGCACTCATGTTTGCCATTCTCATGGAGTTCTTCGTGAAGGTAGCAATTACAGGCACAATTAGCAGCAACTGTCCCATCCTATCTACTCCTGGGAGGGCATGAAAGTTTTCATTTCTTTCTTTACCCCTTACCGCATACACAAACTGTAGAATCTACAGGCCTGGAGCTTTTATGAATACTTGATCAAAGTTGAAACTTCACCAGAATGTGCTGGTGGTCTCCAGGTCAGTAAGTGAGTCCCGAGGCTCACACATACCCTGCAGCCCTCAAATCCCAGGATCACCCGAGATAGGCTTCCTGGAAAGGTCCTTTGGAAATACAAAATGCGATATTTTCATTAAAATGCTGTTTCCATTATTAAATGATATTTTAATAGAATTCCAAGTATCATGATGACTGCTATCATTGTATTTTTTTTCTCAGCCAACAGAAATTCTCTTTATATTAGTGCAAACTTTCAACAACTTTGATAACATTTTTATTTTCAGTATAGTGATTGCTTTTTACTTAACTGAGCCATACCTTATTTAGGGCTTGGGGCGAAGTGTTGTATTTTCTAGATGATAAACATTCTTTCCTTTTAGATAAAAATAAGATTCTAGCCAAAATATACATATATACTTTTCATATAATTAAAAATCATGAAGGAGGTTTAGAACCTCTGTTTATATGGAACAAAGCTTATGTGCTATGCTGGCAGGACACTTCCTTTAGCCTAGAAGTGTTAATAAGATTGGACATCAAAAATGGTAATCATTTTCCAAAATAAATAAGCATTCATTGCTTTGCTTTTTAAAATATATCTACTTATAGTTATCCCCCTAGAGAATAACTATACCCTTATCAACAGCCCTTATTTTTTAAATTAAGATATTTTTATAGTCACAAGAGAAAAATATTAACTTTTGTTTATCATTAAAAATGCGTGTACCCTGGTTAGGTGGCTCAGTTTGTTGGAGCATCATTCTGTACCCCAAAATGATACCAAGTGAGGGCACAGTCCTAGGTTTCAGCCAGGTTTGATCCCCAGTAGGGAGGCAACTAATCAATGTTTGTCATTTCAATCTCTCTCTCTCTCTCTCTTTCTCTCTTTCTCTCTCTCTCTCTCTCTCTCTCTCTCTCTCTCTCTCTCTCTCTCTTTCTCTCTCTCCCTCTTTATCTGAAATCAATTAAAATTATATATATATATATATTTACACATGAATGAATTAACAATACTAATCATTACTCTGCGGTGGGGAAGAATCAGTTGTACATGCTTTAATTGATGTTTTCCAATTTTTAAAAAATTACACAAAAATTCAAAATTTAATTAAGTTAAATGTTTAAGAACGAAATTCTCAATGTAGAAATATAATGTGTCAGCACAATGCATTTTATATGTGCACTGTTATTTCTATCTCATTAACAGAGGGTGATGATGTATTTGAAAGTACGAGCAGCAAAATGGCAGAGTGAAAAAATAGTTAATATTTTGGAAACTTTTTTTAGAAACTGATTAACAAGATATAGTGGTCAGAAATTACTACTTAACTTAAAATTGAATTTTTGTGTATAATAAAATATATACTTTATCATTGAAATAGTTCCAACCTACAACTTCAGCAAATGTATAGACTGTTAATTTGAGGACCTGAAGTTCCTAAAGCTAGAAGAAATATGTTATTGAATAGTCCTGTTTCTACTCCCCTGCTTCTCGCACTGTTATTTATATATTAAATTGCTATTTCACTGTTCAGGTGTGTATGAATATTATTCAACCTAAGTTTTAAATTTCCTAAAGAATTCCAAATATGTTTTAAACTCTTTTAGTATCTACTAATATATGATCTAATTTAGAAGCCTCATTAAATATTTGTTCATTTGATTTATTAATTATTCTCAAACTTACAATTATTCATGAATGTACTATGGTTGACAGAAAGTTTGGCAAAATATTGTAATAATATTGACTGCAAGAAGTATATAATCTAGGAGAATCTGATGGATAAAGAAAGTAACTGGTTACCCATTTTATGAGTTAAAAGGTAAAAGAAAAATTTCAGAATGTTTAAAAGAAAGGCCTATTGACAACTATTGTAATCTAGAGTAGTTACATCCTCATAGTAGCAAAATATTACTGGTGGCAGAGAAGCAGAATTTAAATGTTTCTAATTTATATGTGTGCTCAGTAAGAGCTTTTTTATTTCTTGTTGTGCTTGCCTAATATTCTAAGATTAGAGACAGTTCTTTAAAACAATCTTATATTCAAGAACATACATAATGGTGGTTTTTAGACGTTGCAGTTAGAATCTAACTGTTAGATAGTTAGCTGCATCAAGAGGAATCAATAGCATGTGCTTTTAAAGGGTGTTATTCTCAAAAAATAATAGCATAACTATATAGTCTTCTAAAGACATTTATGTTCATTTTCTAATATTATCTTTAGAAAGATACTAAGAAATAAGAAGGGGAAATATTGTTATTTTCACATGTAGATGATAAAATTGAAATTTTAAAAGTTTAGCACTACTATACAGGCCCACAGAGATCAGATATTGCAGACAGACTTGACCTTGACCTTGGTGTCTCCAAGTTCTGTGCTTTATTCCCTAAAACACATGCTATTACCAATGAAATGTTTTTGCTTTATAGAATTATTATAAACTAGAGGCCTGGTGCACAAAGATTTGTGTAAGAATGGGCTTTCCTTTCTCTGGCTGCCGGCACAGCCTATGCTCTGGCCAGAGCCGCCTTTCTGACTTCCCATGCTGCCCAAAGGCCCGGAGCAGCTGGGGTGGTGCAAGCGAAGCAGCAAGCATCCTGCCCTACACTAGGCAGCTAGGCACTCTCATATGCAAATTAACCACCAGCTTTGTTGGATTAATTTGCATACTCACTCCTGATTGGCTGGTGGGCATCATGAAGGTAAGATCAATTTGCATCTTACCCTTTTATTAGTGTAGATAATATTATAAATATTAATTGTCAACTCACATAATCCATTGTTTAATTACTATAGGATTTTTCTTTCTCAAATTTGGCTTCACTTAGCTTTGCTCTTAATAATGGGTAATAAAAGGACTACAAATATAGTTTATGGTTAGAAATGTTTAAATATTTATCAGCTGTAGAGAAAAGGAGACCCTCATGCATTGTTGCTAGGAATGCAGATTGTATAATAGCAGCCACTGTAGCAGTATGAGTTTTCTCAAAATATTAAAAAAGTGATTCCACTTTTGGATATATATCCAAAGAATCAAAAACAAAAACAAAACAAAAAAAACACTAACTCTAAAGAATATATGCAACCAAATTTTCATCACAATGTTATTTACAATAGCCAAGCTATGAAATCAATTCAAGTACCCATTGATAGACAAGTAGATAAAGAAAGTGGTACATATACATATACAATGGAATATTACTTGGCCATAAAATAGAATGAAATCATACCTTTTGTGACAGTATGACTGCACTTAGAGAGTATTATGCTAAGTGAAATATGTCAGACAAAGAAAGACAAATACCATATGATTACACTTACATGTGGATTCTAAAGAGTAAAATAAATGAATAAACAAAATAGAAACAAACTTAGAGATATAGAGAATAGACTGATTGTTGCCAGAGGAATAGGAGGTTGGGGGCAAGCTAAAAAAGTTAAAGGGATTAGGAATTACAAATTGGTAGTTATAAAATAGTCAAGAAGATAGAAAGTACAGCATTGAGAATATAGTCAATAGAATTGTAATAACTATGAATGGTGTTAGGTGCATACTTGAAAAACAGGGGGACCACTTTGTAAAGTATTAGATTATCTAACCATTTTGCTGTTTACCTGAAACGAATACAAATAATATTGAATGAAAACTATGTGAAAAATAAATTTTAAAAATAAAATTCAATAACTATTATAAAGTAAAATAGCCATCAGCAAATGCACAGGTGTCATTTGATACCCCAATGGGTGTGTGTGTGTGTGTGTGTGTATGTGTGTGTGTTTGTGTATGTGTGTATAGGAAGAAGGTGATGGATGTTCTAATCTCACATCAATTTCTCTCTCTCTCTCTCTCTCTCTCTCTCTCTCTCTCTCTCATTTATCTCTCTCTATTTTCTTTCTCTCTTTCTCCCCCCTCTCTCCCTCCTCTACCTTCTTCTCTCTCTCTAAAATTTCCTTAAAATACTAAAAAAAAAAAATTAAACATTTGTACTTTTTTATGACTACTTCAATCAATATTTATTGGCTACTAATTCTAGGTACTAGAGTTACAAAGGAATATGCAGTCTTTGCTCATGAAGGAAGCAATACAATAAGTTAAATATATGAGAAAAAATATTTTCTGGATCAGTGCAACACAAGTAGTAGAAAATTATCTCTCTCTATATAAAAACCTAAGCAACCATTGGACAGTTTGACCATTCGCCTGGTAGCTATGATGAATAATGACCACCAGGGGGCAGATGCTCCAACCAGCAGAGGAGGGAGCCCAATTTCTTGCAGAATCAGCTGTGGGTTAGGTTACTGCTGGGACACTGTTGGCCCTAAATCTACTTCACCTGTACCTCAGACCTAGAGATCGATTTTTGCCCAATCCTGAAAAGCCAGAGGCTCAGGGACCCTACCAGTGCACGAACATGTGCACGGGGCCTTTAGTTAATGATAAGGCACTATACAAGATCATATTAAAGACCATCATTAAAAGCGACATTTAGCAACTGGGAACAGAATATTAACAGCCTGTTTCTATGAGATGGCATGGTATTAATTTTCATAACTCAGAGTGATCTTGATAGATGTATATCTAATATTAGAAAAAGGTATGCTTACTTAAATACTACATACATTGTAACTAGTTAGAAATTAGAAGCTGTTCAGCATCATCTCATTTAATTTCATAGGTATACGTTGCAAATAATTTCTCTTGGAGCACATGCCAGGATAATCTTTTGTTGGATGGATGGCTTTAGTTTTATTTTCACAGTCCCTTGTTAGGCATTCTTGTTTTCCTCAGGAGGGTGTTGGCTCTTACACTCAGGTTTTTGTTAGAGTCTATGAATCTGATGATAGAAGAATCATAATTAAAATGTGAATTCTAGACCAGCTGCAACAGCATCATCTGGGAACTTTTAAGAAATGCAGATTCTCAGACCCATCCCTAGACTATTGAGTCAGAAACTCTGGAGGTGAAGCTCAGCAATTAATTATCCTATTGCTGATTCTTTGCATGCCTAAATTTGAGAACCACCAGCCTAGAAGAAATGTATTACTAATACTCATAAAGAGTTATAGGATCGCCGAAACCGGTTTGGCTCAGTGGATAGAGCATCAGCCTGCGGACTGAAAGGTCCCGGGTTAGATTCCGGTCAAGGGCATGTACATTGGTTGCAGGCACATCCCCAGTAAGGGGTGTGCAGGAGGCAGCTGATTGATGGTTCTCTCTCCTCAATGTTTCTTAACTCTCTATCCCTCTCCCTTCCTCTCTATTAAAAACTAATAAAAATATATTTAAAAAAAAAGAGTTATAGGATCTATCACAATGTGTTTCAATATCTATCAAAAGCTTATCTGAATGTAATTGTGGACTGTTGCAAGCAGAATGTACACACTCCATTCATTCCTTTAAATCCTCTGAAATCTAACCTCAATTGAGCAGACTAGAGGATGGACTCATAGCTATACTAGTATACTGGTTCCATATAAAATGACTTTACATCAGTAACCTATACTTAGGGACATTATGATATTTTTAAAAAGCCTATTTAATGTTTTTTTGCTACTTTATTTAATCTAAGAATGTTGTAGGGAATGTTCTTTAGTACCTCCTCTAGTATTTGCTACCAAGATCCCCTGGGGAAAAGTATAATTCAAATTTCACTGTTAGGAATAATTCTGTTTATGATCAACTTACTTTATTTCATCTTACACAATGAACCTTGTAATTTGATTATGATTCTCCATGAGCTTTAGAAATCTTAGCATTAAATCTGTGGCTAACCTCTAGCAAATATATAACAAATGTATATAACTGTTTCTTCTTACATTTCAAAATATTTTTCTTGGGTTTTTTTTTTTTTTACACTTTTCACTTATCTTCTTATTTTGTGTAATGTAATAGCCATATTAAGTCCCTTTTTAAAAACACAATAATAATGTTATTTGTTAACTATTTTTAATATGTAATTATAGAAAATGGTGAACTATACAAGATTTTGCCAAAAACTAGAAGTATTCAAAATGGATCAACACAGTTTTTAATAAATACAGTGGATTCAAAAATGTAAAGTCATTAGTGATATTCTGGTCAAAAGAAGAAACTGAAACTTAAAGTGGTTCAAAGATTTGCTGATGGTTATGAAACTAGTTAGTGACAGAACCAAGATGAGAATTTAGCTCACTTACTTTGGATGTCTAAGTACTCTTTTGATGGTGTTAGGAGGCCTGAAATCTTTATAGCTACCTACAATTACATATTTACACTAAAATATTATAAATATTATATAAGTATATATTTGTGTACAAACACACACACACACACACACACACACACACACACACACACACACACACACAGCCAGGGGTGAGAAAAAGTAGGATTACATAATACAAATAAATGGAACAATAATAAATAAATAAATAATAATATTATTACTATTTGACCCAGTGATCCAATTTCTAGGAATATATACTAAAAATTCTAAAATACCTATCAGAAAGAATATATGTACTCTTGTGTTCATAGAGGCACTATTTACAACAGCTAAAATCTGGATTAGCCTGAGTGGTCCATCAGTAGATGAATAGATTAAAAAAAAAATGTGGTACATCTACATGATAGAATACTATGCAGCAGTAATAAAAGGAGGATCTCTTACTCTTTGAGACAGTTGGAGGGACCTGGAGAGCATTATGCTAAGTGAAATAAAGCCATACAGAGAAAGACAAATATCATATGATCCCATTATATGTGGAATCTAATGAACAAAAATAAACTGATGAACAAAATAGATACAGAGACTTGGAAGCATGGACACTTAGAGGGAAGGTGGGGGTAAGAGTGGGGAGAGATTAACCAAGGTATTTATATGCATATGTGCATAACCCATGGACATAGGCAGTGGTGTGGTGAAGGCCTGAGTGGCAGGGGGAGGGGAAAGCAGGGGCAGGATGGAGAGTGTAAATGGGGTGGGGGAAGGGAAACATCTGTACTATTTTCAACAACAAAGATACATTTTGAAAAAGAAAATAACTCTACCTAGATTATCAAGCCTAAATATAATAAAATAAACTCTGTTTTGTATACTAACAACTGTGTAAACCTTTGCTCACCACTGTATATCTATTTGGTTTATAAATATTAGAACCTTAGAGGTACAGAACATTGAGAGATTAGGTGAAGAAGTTGAAGCCTCAAAAGCCATTTGCCTAGAAGATGACAGACAAATTAATAGAACAAAGGCTGGAACACAAGTCTTATTACTCCTTGTGGTAGAATTTTTGCTACCATAGACAAAAGCAGAAACCCCCCCCAAAAAAAAAAAAAAATTAAAGCTTCTTTTTCCATAAAATGTGATTGTGATGTGTGTTAGTGCAGTTGTTGCAGAGATACATAAGAAAAAGTAAATAAAGAGGATGTTAAGTCATTTAATTGTGTCTTTCTCTTCTTCAAGTATGGCCTATTCTTTTACAACATTTATCAATTTTTTATCCACTTGATTCCATGAATGCATATTGCAACTCACAACAGAGGTAACTGAGTGAGCTGTACAGTGATAAATTTTTCTTGTTAGGAGAAATTACATTCACTAACTTGAGCTACTTCAGCATGAAATTGAAAAAGAATCATTTTGTCTTAATTTACATTCTTGATTCAATGAGAAAAAATGTGAATTAAGTCAATAGAACTACAGATGCATTTCCTCAGATATTAAAGGTGAACTAAATTGTGATCATTAGAAGTTCATCAAATTAAATCTTTCCCCCCTCCGTTTATTAGGCTGTATTTTAAGCAAGGCATTACCAAGGTTAGCGATGCTGAGTCTCCATGTATTCTCCATTACTCACTCTGTCCTTTGGTTCTATTTTATTGTTTTTGACACATCTTTATCAGCACTCCTTTGCAATTTTTATTTCTCACCTAAGCGGTGCACATCATTTCTTAATCAAAATCACTGGGATAGTGCTGCAGTTCACTAGCCTTAGGAGCTGCTATTTGCCTTGAATAAATTACAGGAAAACATGTTGATTGATAGATGTTGCATGTCAGAAAAGAAGATAACTGTATCTTCTCCAGCTCACTAAAAGGTCATGCACAGAGTGATAGGAACAGCCACAGACAACTTGGAGATAAAGTGCATCCTGAAAAGGTGTGCAATCTTGCAACCATGATACATGGACCTGAATGGCTTTTTTTCCAAATACAAATCACACATCCAGTTACAGTAAAATAAAAATGCTTCACCTAAACGGTATTTTCCAATTCTTCAGTAAATACAATGTTTGCTTTTCTCATGTGCATGAAACAGTGAAATTCATGATCATTTTTAAGCCACCTCATGTTACTTAACATATCGTATGGGTACGGCAGAAATTTGAGAAAAACCTTAATTTTATACTACACATTTATGAAACAGTCTTAGAGTGAAAGAAATCTACTTGTGGATAAATGTTTAATAGTAAAAATGGAAACACGAGTTTGTAGCTATTTCTAGCCTTTAACTTGCATTTCCCACATGTCTAATGGACTCTAGAGGAAAAAACATCTGTACATTGAGGCTTTAGTTGTGGTGGTTTTATTTTGTTTTTCAGGCCATCAGTATACATCTAAATTACAGGATTCAAAAACTGCATTCTGCTAATGTTTATATTAAGAAAACAAAGCCAAAATATGTTTTAAAACCCTTTAAATTTGAATATTATGTGTTGTTGTTTTTTTGTCATAAAATGTCCTTAAGATATATTTGTGCTATATATTGTCTTATGCTGGAAAAAAAAAAAAAAAAAAAAAAAAGCACAACCCATCAAAGTTCTATACCTCTGGGTTTATTCACCTAGTTTTTCTTTGAGAAGTTTGGTTAAAAAAGAAACCAGAGCATGTTTTGGAAATTGTTTTTAAAATAGGATAGAATGTTTTTAGTCACAAAAAGACTGACCGTGCTCTTATCTCCCTCACATTACTTTGTTCTCCATTAGAGCTGCCAAACTGTCAAATTGTCCAGCTTCAGTATATAACAAAGATTCTGTTGTATTGTAAAGATATTCATAACAATTTTTATAGAAGGCTGAAAGTGTACAAGTTCACAGTTCTAACGATAACATGGCCCTCTTCACTGTTTGGCTTGTTTATACTGGCACGGATCTCCAGCGCGGAGACGGACAGAGTCATGCAGAAATCTGGTATTTGAGCTGAAATTTACACACTTTAAGTGATGAACTAAACAGGCCTGTGTTTTCTTTTTCTTACTCAAAAAGTGCAAGGTTACACAATACAGACGGTTTTCATCTTTTCCCATAAATGCACAGATTCCTGGGATATAAATGACTGAATTCATCACCAATTCATCAGGGACGCTGAGCTATGCAGTTCTGTTTACAGTGGCAGAAAGTTAATATAAATTTTCATCAGAAGGGGAAGTTTACACATATGATTCTATTTGTCCTTCATTATTAGCACCTGAGTCTAGGCTAGAACGCATAATTGTCTACAGGCACAGGCCAAATAGATGCAAGGGAAAGGCAAATAAGCACACCAAAAATAATTTTATGGTTGTCTGTTACAATTCTCTCACTGGGATTCTTAATCTAGAAAATCAATAAACAACAGGAGTGAAACTCTGTTCCTCTGCTCAGGCATGGCCAGCTGAAAGGAGCACACAGAAAGACCATTGTGCTTTTGTTGTTTTACTTTATCCTTCCTGTGAAGTTTATTGGATCAGTTTCTACTCAAAGCAAAATATATCCTGAGTTGGTCTGTTAATTTTATGCATTTTTCAGTGGGAATTTTTCAAAGTTCAAGAGGCAGTAAATGTGACCTGACAAAAATGGACCTTTATTTAATTTTCTAAAATAACTCAGGAACATCTATAAAGACTTAAAGACTTTCTTATATTGTATTGCATTGTTCTCAGAAAATCGTGGAAATAGATATTTAAAATAGACCGATGCTATCTAAGGATGGCAATAGAGAAACCACACTAATATAAAAAATCACAATCAATGATACTGGTGTTAGTACATAATCTTTTTCTATATGTAGCTAGTTAGGAAAATATTAAAAATAGCCTATTTTTATATCATGCTTATCAACACCAAGAATATTTTATGATATATAATTTTACATTTAGTGTGAATGTCAATATAACTTATTTATCTTTAAATTTTCCTTTTAAGTTAAATTACTTTAAACAATGCAATTTTTATAATTCATGAATGCTGTTTACTTCAGTATAAACTTTCCCATTATTATATTCTTCTGGTTGAACTTCATTAATAAATAACTTTGCTCTTTCCTTTCCCTGTATTTTTTTCTTAATAAAATATTGTTTCTGCTCTGTCTAATAGGCAAATTATTTTTATGGGTTTGGGGTATGAATAATAGTGCCCTTTAAAAAAAGGCCAAATGTCTATTCCTAACCAAGGATAAAGACAAATTTAGACCCAATACAATTTATAGGGCTTTAGTTCCCAAATGTTAGTACATGAAAATAAAGTAATGGAAAAGCATTTTGAAAGTGAATAAATATTTTGATAAGTATTCGCACAGTAGGTTAATTAAAAAAACAACAATTCATTTTCTACTGTAATCTATATTTAATTCATTTTTCATTTTACCTTTCTTAATCTAATAATCTATACTATACATTAGTACATTGATTATTTTGAAGCAATTACTTAGAATCTTTAAATACTTATTTTTCTTCTTTTGTTCTATTTACCTTGGCAATATTGTCAGCTTTTCCCATTTAAAATTTTTAAAAGAATGTTTAACTACGATGATAAGATCTTGCCTTTTTGCCTACGCTAGTATATGTGTGCAAATGACACTCTCAGCAACATTTGTAAAGTGAAAGGCTGATATACCACAATTAACCAATAACATGGGTTATTTCTGTCCCTCGTGTCAATACTACAAATAGTTCCACTATATTTTACTCGTTTTTAAAGCAAAATCCACTGTAGTCATATAAAATGTTGGTAGTACATTTTAGCTTTTATACTTATGCTTTTATGTCAACATGACAAGCATCTGGGTGAAACCAAATAAATTATGCAAATGGACAGATGTTTTCCATACATACAATATATGGACACATTTTTCAGGTTTCATCCAGATGTTTGGAATTATGTTGACATCATCATAACCTCTTTGTGACCCCTTTGTTTCTCTATCAGGTAGACAGAGATTAAATGACTTGTTTTAAAGCATTTGGTATTGAATTAAAAAAAAATGTTTAGGACTTCACTCTGCTTTGACATCAAATTTATTTTTTCCACTAGAACAATCTGAACTCAAACTTCATCTCAAGAGTAGACAATTAATTAGATGGTAATTAACTAGAAATTAAGTGATTTATTTTAACTTTTAGTTAATTTCTTGTCAATTAAAATAATTAGGCTTTTATATACACATGTCCTCAAAAACTGTTCTTTCTCTATCCTCCTTTGCTGTCTCTCTTTTTTGGAGGGAAAAAAATCTCACTAATTTATATAATAAATCTCAGATTAATTAAACAAGTTCTCATAGACCAAGATTGTGGGGAAAGAATTTAAGGAATCAAATTGTTTTCAAACACTTGAACTCATGTAGGAGCACTTTCCCATATAAATAATGTGGTAATTACAAATTTTCTTTTTGTTAATTGAGGCAGGTCAGCAGGACTTCTACTTGGCAACACTTAGCTTAAGTATTCTAGTTGCTATATGTACTTCAAATTAATGAAACTGAATTACCTTTAAAATGTTAGTCTTTTCATTACTTTCTGTTATTTCTTGTACTCATTCTTTTCAATTATTTTAATGCAGAGAGGTTTAATTTATATATATAGTTATGAATTTTTAAAATTATTTTAATAGTATTAGAAGATTAAAGTGTACATGAAGTTGGGGATTTGACTCTTTAAATACACACACACACACACACACACATATTTCCCTGCTGTTTAATTGTTTTCAGAACAGGACGAAAAAGCTTACAACTTCTATGTTGGTTTTCTATTACTACCAGTTTTACTATAGCATTAGATGACAAATATATATTATCTTACATACATCTATAAATTGTCTCAGTTCAGAAGGATTCTACGTTTCATATATTTCATGGATAAAAGATGCTACTAAGAATAAGTTTTGTCTTTACAGATAATGGGAGAGGTTGGAAGAGTACTGATAAACCTGTCATATGTTTTCATGTCATTCCTAAACTCCATTTTGCATTATTTTTCCTGAATATGATGTTTCCTAATCATGTTTTTATATATGCTATTTGTCATATGTAGTTCTTTGAAATACCTTAAAATCAACATTTTCCTCTTTGCTGCTTCTTTTCCCAAATTTTACAAACTAGTAAAGAGCTGATACCAATCATATTAGCACCTACAACAGTATGTAGCACTTAATAGATGCTCAGTAAATATTTGCTTAGTGAATGAATTGATATATTGACAAGAAAATCAATATGGTGTTTTGCTTATTAAGAAGACATGAACAGTGAGGTTGAGTAACCTACCAGATAACCAAGATAGGTTACCCATGTATAGCTGTATGAACTTGGGCAAACATAAACTATCTTGTCCTAAGGTTTCTGTCTTTGCTTTTATGTTAGAATAACTCCTAACCTCCAAAATTGCTTAATATTTTAATGAAATTTAGGCCTTAAATAATCATGGTACTATCATATTAATTAAATAGATGCATAGTTATTTAAACTAAGACAAAACATGGCAGAGAAATAGGATAGAAATCATGCATTAGTAATACCTAAATGTTAATTCTGAAAAACGTATTGATAAATTACCAAATTTTATCAGTCACTTGGATGTCACCTCTTTGAACAGTTAAGATATATTTTCACTTGAGATATATAATTCTCAAAGTATGTTTCCTTACTTTTCTTTATTACTATTTTCATTTCTTAAAAATGTTCAAATGTCAATATTAAAGATAACACAAAATATTATTATCAGTGCAACCTAGTTTAAATATTTATAATATTATTTCAAATAGGGTATAGATTCAAAGTTATTAGGACTCCAGGACTCAGATTAGCATTCACTTGGAGTTCATTAATGAATGGATGGACCAACAAATGCATTAGAGACTTTCAGGAGGCATGTAGTCTTTAGGTTAAATTCATTGTGGGCTGCTACTTGTGTGCTCATTGTATGAGTACATAGCTGTGTAGGGTATCTTTTGCATGTTTTTTATTAGGCCTTTAAACTGTGAAAAGCATTGCTATTCAATGATAAATTATATTTTATGATGTTATGCTTTACCATCTCTAATGACTACCCATCTCTCAAAATACTGTTGAAGATGTTTAGAACCCAAAGCAACACTATAAGTTGGTTTCCTGGAAAATAATGGAATCTTGTGAAGTGAGATAGTGCTCTTCACCCTCCAAAACAGAAACTAAAAACAAACTTTTGCATCACTAGCTAAGGAGCCAAATTATTAGGCAAACTAGAAAATAGGTTAAAACTCCAACCTGTTTTCTGGAAGTCTAAAATTCTAGTAATTTATTCTTAAAACTATTTTAGCAAGGAATAGTGGACTACTCTGAATAATAGTTCAATGATGATGATACATTTATTAATAACTGTAATGTTTTCCAAGATGCAACTTTACCATTTTGTACATAGAGTGTTAGTACTCATTTCAATAAAAAGTTAAAGTTGAACTGGATATCAGAACTATAAGTATATTTTCCACCTAAAATATAATGCTCTACTTCTCATTTTCTAAATTTATCAGTTAAGAATAGTGACTAGAGACAAATAGAGAGGTGTTGAAAACTGAGCTATAAACAAATGATTAAATTAACTTTTTACATAAAACAGAGAAGCCTGAAAGTTATCATTTGTTAGCCTGATTTGTTTGTGAAAGATGTCACAGTTGAAGTTTTGATAATACTCTTGATCTGTTCCTTATAATCACAAGTTAGCAAGGACTATAAGTTTCAAAACATGTAGGGAGAAGGGAAAGACAAACCGGCAAAAGAATGCCTATATAAGGAGAGCAAAGATTTTCTTGAAGTCCACTACTGACTTTTGCTAATAACTCATCTATTAGAACTATGTCCCACAGCTACCCCTAACTTTAACCAGGATACATTTTCTTCTCTAATAAAATCAAGTTTCTTGTTAGTCAGGAATAAGGGAGCAATGCATTTTTGCATTTGTAACTAGAAAGCTCAACCACAGAAAAGGTTATAACAATTGATTTCACCTAAATTGCAAAGGTTAACATTTGAGGTTGAATTTAGTATTCATTCAACAAAACAGTAAGTACAATACCTTCTATATGCCAGATACTTTTATAAATAAACTGTTAGAAATTAAAAAAATAAAAAGACATATTCCTCATCCTCAAGTTTTTATACATATATTTTATTTAAAATAAAGGACATATTTTATTAAATAATTAAAATATTTTAAAAATACATTGGGTAATGAAGGGGCTACAGAATAACAAGGCATAACTTCTTTTTTGCTTGGGAAGGCCAGGAAACTTGAGAGAGAAAGTGAAATTCAAGCTTAATCATGAAAGATAAGTAGGGGGTTGACAAATATTCAAAAGGAGGGAAGGGCACGAAGGGGGGAGAAACAACCTTTCCTAGCAGAGGGATTATCTATTCCAAAGGATTATCTAGTCATTTGTTTAGCATATCTGTCAGCATATAGATGGTACTAAAAATTATGAATCTGAATCAGAGCCCTAATGAATGAAAGAAGAGAGTTGGGGATAAAGAGGAAAGGGGAAAAAAGACATTTTAAAAACATGGGCATTTAAAACACTTAAGTTGTAGAGGAGGTAGCAGCCTTGAAATGAAGGCTGGGAAGTAGCAGCCAGTGTATAGAGAGGTAAGAAAAAGGAAAGTGGTTGAGAACTGGGAAACATTGACATTAAAAGATGAGCTAAAGAGAGAAGCTCACAGCTCATGTTTGTCCATACTACCTTCCTGTTGCTGTATCCTGTCTTAAACGTGCACGTTTAAAGGGGATGAGACTTGCTAAATGAGATAAACTGAGATGTTCAGCTCAATGTACTTAAACTCCCCTGGTTATTGGTAGATACAAAGGGTTTCCATTTCTATCATTGATGTGTTATTCCATTTTTATTATAACTAAATTCATCCAATTAATCTCCATATGGCTATACCAATTATTCAATCTTTAAGGTTTGGTCAAGAAAACAGGGAAATGGGTGGAAGTGGATGGCAAATGAAAATAGATAGCATAATGGGAAGACAGGAAAGAAGATGCATTTCAGACTTAACCTTACTTCTTTGAAAGGGCTCATTTTGCCTATTCACAACTAACAAAGTTGATTTTATAATTTCAAACTTTTCTTCAACTTAAGGTTTTCCATAGACAAATATGTAGTCTTTTGAACCAATATATGTAAAAATAGAATAAAAGGCACTTTAAAAAATACATGCTGACATTTTTCCATGTTTCCGTATACGTGTGCTTGAGCAATAAAAAAAGTGTCATATCAAAGAAAGAATTTCACAAAAGGAGGCTTTTGTGTCACGAATATGGGGGTGGTAATTGGGGTATGAATAAATTGAGTGGAGACCCAAAGACAGCCTAAATCTTTAGAGGAAATTTTATCAGAGAGCTTTTCTTAGAACATATATTGGAAGGCAGTAGAGGCCAAGTTAAACTTCAGGGGCTGATGGCAAGACAATTACTACAAAATAAAGTTTTGTTTTTACTAGTGGTACATTCAATTAATAATTAATTAGAAAGAAGAATACTCTACTGTGGTATTTACAATTAATCCTTGCTTACATTATATTTCTTATGAAAACCAACATATCCTTTTCTATAAATCTGAAGTTATGTTTAATTACTAAAATTTCATTTTGCATAATCATTTACCTTTGCATATGTTATGTGTTTTACTAATTATTCTTGTAATTAATTTTCAGTAATATGGCATAAAATACCATATTCTCTCCTACAAAGAAACCTTTAAAAACAACAACAAAATGAAAATGCTAAACTGGTAGGATAAACAACGGTTTAAATGTTCTACTGTACTGTATGCTGTTTATTACTTTATCAACTGGAAATTGTTGTAACTTAAAAATCTGATTTTGTTTGTGTATAATTTGGGTTTTCTTTGATTTTCAATTAGCTTTGTACTTGTTAAAAACCATTTTCTTGGTACCTATTTTCAGGCTCCCCGATTTATGTTATCAAAGATCTTTTCCGTGAGGAGAAAGGCACAGACCTTGATACAAGAGAAGTGTGTTTATGAAAGCTTTCACTGACTACCAGGATTGTAAGCTCTCCCCCACTTACCAGTAGGTTTTGTTTCATATAAACATTTCTGAGCCCAGTGTTTAGAAACAAGAATTCCTGTTCCCATAGAAACATGTTGTGTATGATCCCACACCAACGTTCAAAGGCTTATTTAACCATAATGTAACTAAATTAATACTAATGGAGTCTCTGAATTCTTTTTTATAAAACATATTTTTATTGATTTCAGAGAGGAAGAGAGCGGGACAGAAATTAAAACATCAGTGATGAGAGAGAATCATTGATCAGCTGCCTCCTGCATGACCCACACTGAGGATCGAGCCTGACACCCAGACATATTCCCTGGGGATTGAACCATGACCTCCTGTTTATAGGTTGATGTTAAATTATAGAGACATGCTGGCTAGGCAATCTCTGAATTCTTTTGCATGAGTCCAGATATCTGAGGCCCTAGTCTAGACCTGCCAGTAAGGGGAGTGAGATGAAAGTGGCTTCATACAACTCCCATGGAAACACACGGAGAAATTTCTTGAAGCATGAATGAAGAGAACAGGTGGTTTCTGATATAGTTCTCTAGGGAAAGTAATATGGATAAGGAATGGAGTCTTGAAGAAGGGATGTCATCTGTTGAGAACTCAATAGATAATAGATAAGTGAAAATTATCTTAAAGTCTTAATTTTATTTATTACTGGAGGCCTGTTGCATGAAGATTTGTGCAAGAATAGGCCTTCCTTCCCTTGGCGTCCCTCCTGCCACCTGGGAGCCTGCAAGTCCTTGCTCCTGGCAGAGTGCTGCTCCTATAGCTCCCTCTGAGCCTGGTCTCCCCCGCATAGCAGGTGTCCCGCCCTGCCCAGCCACTCCATACCTACATATCACTCCTGATTGGCTGGTGGGCATTGTCTTGGCAGTATGATCAATTTGCTTATTTATCTTCTATTAGTGTAGATTTTATTTTGTTTTGTTAATCCTCACCTGAGGATATTTTTTCCATTGGTTTTTTTTTTTTTTTTTGTGTGTGTGTGTGTGTGTGTGTGTGTGTGTGTGAGAGAGAGAGAGAGAGAGAGAGAGAGAGAGAGAGAGAGAGAGAGAGAGAGAGAGAGAGAGAGAGAGAGAGAGAGAGAAACAAAGATGTGAGAGAGCCACATCAACTGGCTGTTTCACATATGTGCTCCACAACTGGGAGTGGACATTGAAAATAAAACACAGGTATTTGTCCTTGATTTGGAATCAAATCCATAACCCCTAGGTGTACATGTCAACACTCTAAAGTTTTAGCAACACTTGCCAAGGCCTAATTTTATTTATTTATTTATTTATTTATTTATTTATTTATTTATTTATTTTTGTTAATCCTCAACAGAAGATATTTTTCCATTGATTTTCAGAGAGTGGAAAGGAGGGGGAGAGACACACAGAGAAAAACATCAATGTGGGAGAGACACATAGATGGGTTGTCTCACACATTCCCAGCAAGGGCCAAGGATCAAGCTCAGTACCAAGGTACATGCCCTTGTCTGGAATCAAACCTGAGACCCTTCAGTCTCAAGTCGACGCTCTATTCACTAAGCTAAACCACCTAGGGCTTAGTTTTATTTTTATGTGCACACCTTTATAATTGGTAGTATAGTGAGAAACACTATAAAAGAATATAAAAGAAAAAATTGGAAATCTCAGAGTCAAATAAATACTAATAACAAACTTTGTGACCTTGGTAAATTACTTAACCTTTGTAGGTCTACTTCCACAGTACAATTTGAATGAATTTAATGAAATACTTTAAATCTCTTTTTTTTAGCTTTAAAATGTTTGATTGTGCCATAGTAGTATAAATAATGAGTAAAACATGCTGGAAATGAAACCATTGAATGGTCAGGTGATGTCTTCCCACTTATCATGCATTGTAATGCTTTATATCATTATAATGAATAATAATAGTAGCAATAGTAATAAACATGACTACAATTACTAAAAGTATCAAAATTTTACCCAGTAGAGCAATAGTTCTGGGGCTTGGCTAATCATCAAAATCACTTGGGGAGCTTTAAAAAAATGGCATTTTTATATCACACCTCAGACCTAATTAAATCAGAATCTTTGGGAGTGGAGCCAAAGGATTTATCTTTATAAAATAGCCTCTTGTGTGAAACTGATGACCATCTAGGTAGGAAGCCATAATAGCAATGTCTCTATATGTCCATCTCTTTGAATGGACACATTTATAATTTTTATAATAAAGTTTCTGGATAGATGAGTTCTCAAAATTGGTTTGTTTTCACATTCTTCCTATGGTCCTATCTACACTAATAAAAGAGAAAGTTGCAAATTGGCCATATCTTTGTGATGCCTACCAGCCAATCTGGAGTGAGTATGCAAATTAACCCAACAACGATGGTGGGTTAATTTGCATACACAGGCTCCAAATGGCCAGGGGTAGAATGCTTGTATCCTCACCATGGCGATGACACAGGCATTCTGCATCCTCCCAGCTGCTCTGGGCATCTGAGCAGTGTGGGAAGGCGGAAAGGCAGCTCCAGGCCAGAGCAAAGGCAGAACTGGCATCCAGGGGAAGGAAGGCCCATTCTTGCACGAATCTTCATGCATCAGGCCTGTAGTTTAAACATAAATCTGTAAAGTAAGTAATTTCTACTTAAAAGTAAATTGCAGCTAAGAAGTTCTAATTTTTGAATCTAACATAATTGAGGTTTTTAAAAAAATATTTAGTGGAAATATTCAGTGTTAAATTATCCTTTCTTATAGATTGTGAGCAAAGGTTATATAGAAAATGATAAACAATTCTTTATTTTAAAGCAAAATTGAGACTAAAATTACTAGGATTTATCTCTAGTATGCAAAAATATTTGTGTCATGTGGTCACACATGAGTATAAAATTTATCATTTTAATAAATATCTTCAGGTAACCCAGGGAAAGAACATTTATTATATTTGTATGTCTATAAATGTTGTTTTTCTCCTTTTCACACAGTCTATATAGAATGACAAAATAAATTTAAATATGTATTTTGAAATATAATCATTTCAATTTCTAATACTTCACACAATATTTGTAAGTTAACAAGGTAGCCATCAATATTCAAATACATTTATAATTTAAATATGTCCTTATTTTCCTTGCATATGGCATACTTTTCATATTTTCCCCTCATACAGCAATTGATTAACTTAGCAGAAATAAAGGTAGTTTTCCAAGAGCTTCACAGAACAGTAACAGCATTTTTTACCCCCAACAGTTTCTTAAGTTGTAAGAAATTGGAGTTGCTCATTTCATTAATTTTTTTATATCATTCTTTGCTCTTTGTCACTATTTTCAATCACCATCACTCTTCCTACTTAGCATTAAGCTTCTGTTTGACCCATGTTCTTCCCCGGTGCCTCTCATTTAAATCATCTTTGGAGCATCTTCTCATTTCACACAAGGTAACTGCCCTGTGGACAGGTGTGCTCAAGGCATTCCTTATGCAATCCCTTCCATTAAATATGACATAGTTGAGACCTTTGAAAACAGTTACTTGAAAGAGGAGCACATAGTGCTACCATGGAAATTCAAATTGTGAGGATCTAATTGGGTGTGGGCAGGGTGAGATGTTGGTGTGGGTGTGGGCAGGGTGAGATGCTGAAAAGATCCCCTCTTTTTACAGTTGTTTCCATGGCTATGGAATTACAAGAAGGACCTGAGTGTATATTTTGGATTTGTCCTCCAATTTCAGAATGACTCATTTGTGTATACCAGTGTCCCAGCTGTTGTCAACTTTGTAATGAATTAGTATTGGACTCTGAAATTGAGTTTCTGCCAGAGGATTCTGGCAGGGAACATTCTCCTGAAACAACATATGAGTGATAGCAGGGGACATGCCAGGGGACTTCACAATGGCATGACTTAGGATTCAGGGTAATGGCTTACCTTCCACATAGAGATGATCAGCGCAGGCTCAGTTTATTGTTCCACTCTGGTGCGTGGTCTGCTGGATGCCAGTATGTAAATGAATATAATTAAGAGAGTACCAAAAGGTATCCTCCATGAGAAGGTATAAGGTTCTTAAATAGATCGTTCTGCAATCATAAGAAGCCTTTGTGAGGGGCAACAAAGTCTGCCTTCTGTGAGAGGTTTAATATCTTCTGAGACATTGGGAGAAGAGTGCCATTTGAAGCAAAGGCCAATGGGATTTCTCCAAGAATGCAAAGCGTCTTCCCAGCGTGACCCTCAGAAATAAAGTTTTAATTTCCAGTTTAACTATTCATCTTTATATACATCTTTCCTCATGTGCTTCCTATTTGATAACAAGCTAAAATGATTAATTTAAAGAGGAGAAACATTAAATTGGAAAGCACTTTTCTTGAAAATGGGTGGTTAAATAGCTTACTCCTCTGGGCAGAAGCATTATGTATTAAAAAAAAAAAGGAAGCCACTTTTGAAAGAAACTTTCGCACACTGTCGGTGACAGGATAAGATCATCTGGATAATTTGCCTTTTATAATTTTTTATCTCAAACATTAAGAAAAAATATTGCTTCTGGAATGCAGTGACATTACTTTTTCATAATTAAAAATATAATCCTTCTTATTAATTACCAGCCACATGGAGTTCACACCATGTGGAACTTTTATATATTTTTTTTATGAATTCCTTACATTATTTTTATGTACCATAGTGTGAGTAATTAATTTCAAAGGCAGAACATGACTGATGAAATTTGGTGATGTGTCTTATAGTGTCTAATACAATAATGATAATTAAGGAAAAACCTAAAAGCAACACTATCAGGTCATTGTTTCTTGTCAGTGATTAAATTGCAAACTCTGAGAGGACAAGAACATTTCCTGTCTAGTCCACATTTCATGTGAAATATCTAAGAAAGAGTAAAGACAATAAATACTACTGGAATGAGTGAAGGAGTGAAGTATCTGCCACAGTGGTCCATCAAATTCTAAGTGAGATTATTAAAAATGCCCACATGGATAGATTTTTTTACAACATCACTTGTTAATAACGCAAGAGAAAGTAAAATGAAACATATGTGCCTGTTAGCTTCAATAAGACTCCAAAAGAGTGATAACAAGCAGTGCTGCTGAGGTGGGCGTTCTCAGACAGTAGGGCAGACCTGCCAATGGGTGCAGCCCTTTCTTGGGAGCTCTATAATAATGAATCAAAATGTAAAATCTGAATAGGATTTGTTCTCAAAATTAACCTTTTGGGGAGATAATTGCAAGGTTGAATTAGAGGAGATTATTGTAATGTTACTTAAAATTGGTGGAAAAATTGAAAAAAATGTAAATGTCAGATGAGATTACATTAAAATAAATGATTAATTGAAAAAGAAGCTTTCTAAGAATTGGAAGTAATCCTGTGCTTTGAAGAATTTGAAATTTATTTTTTTATATTCAAAACAACTGTTTTTTCTTTACTTAAATAGATTATTTTTTTAAAGTCCTCACCCCCAACTGGGGACCCGACCCACAACCTAGGTAAGTGGCCTGACCAGGAATCAAACCCCAGAACATTCAATGCACAGGACGACACTCTAGCCAACTGAGACACTCTAGCCAACTGAACCACATCAGCCAGTGTTAAATCAGTTATTCTTTCACACACACTACTACTTTAGGTATACATGGACATTAGTAAATAGGAAAAAGGTTTTAGTAGAATCCTAATTTTGTAGGTAACTGAATCTGGAAAAAGATGAAAATTTACTAATGTTTTATGTAAGCAATTTCCCCCCCCCCCCCCCCATCTTATTTCAGCAATTCATTAGTTTGTTGCATGCTTCCATGTCTCTGGATCTATTTTGTTTGTCAGTTTATTTTGCTCATTATGAGTGAGATCATGTGATACCTGTTTTTCCCTTACTGGCTTATTTCACTTAGCATAATACTCTTCAGGTCCCTCCATGGTGTCTCAATGGGTAAGAGATCCTTATTTTTCACTGCTGCATAGTATTCCAGGGTGTCCATGTATGGAGGCTATTTGAGGCTGTTTCATTGATTCCCTAGAGGCCTGATGCGTGAAATTTGTGAAAGGGGCCTTGCAGCCTTGGCTTCATCCAAAAGATCGTTGGACAGTCATTTCTCTGATTGGCAGGCTGGTCTAATTAGCATATTTCAATTTAATTATTATCGATCTCCTGATGAGCACTTAAGTTATTTCCAGATCTTTGCTATTATAAATAGCACTGCTATCTACATAAGGGTGTATATGTTCTTTCTGATTGGTATTTCGGGTTCCTTAGGATATATTACTAGAAGTGGGATAACTGGGTCAAATGGCAGTTTCATTATTAGTTGTTCAAGGAAAGTACATACTGTCTTCCACAATGGCTGAACCCACTTTTATTCACACCAGCAGTGTGCTGGGGTTCCCTTTTCTCCACATTCTCACCAGCACTTGTCATTTGTTGATTTGTTGATGGCAGACATTCTGGTCAGTGTGAGATAATATTCAGTCATTTTAATTTGCATCTCTCAGATGATTGGTGACTTTGAACATTTTTCCTCATGTATATCCAAAGTGTAGGTTCTTTGCCCATTTTTTAATCTGATTATTTGTATTCCTTTTGTTAAGTTGTATGAGTTTTTTTAATAAATATTTTAGTAATTAACCCCTTATGAGATGTAGCATTGTTCTCCCATACAATGGGATCCCTTTGCATTTTGTTGATAGTTTCTTTAGCTGTACAAAAGCTTTTTTATTTTGATGTAGTACCATTTTTTCCTTTGTTTCTCTTGCCCTAGGATATTTACTAGCAGACATATTGCTATGAGAAGTATCTGAGATTTGCTGCCTATGGGTTCACAACTTAACACTTAAGTCTTTTATCTATTTTGAGATTATTTTTGTGTATCGTGTAAGTTGGTGAATTAGTTTCTTTTTTCCTTTTTTTTTTTTTTGCATGTATCTATCCAATTTTCCCAACAGCATTTTTTGAAGAGACTGTTTTGACTTCATTGTACGTTCTTGCCTCCTTTGTCAAATATTAATTGAACATAATGGCTTGGGTTGGTTTCCAGGTTCTCTGTTCCATTGATCTATGGGTGCCTGTTCTTATTCTAATACCTGTTATGATTACAATGACTTTGTATTATAATTTGATATCTGGTATTGTGATCCCTCTTTCTTTCTTCTTTCTCAAGATTGTTGTGGCTCTTTGGGGTCTTCTTTGGTTCCATATAAATTTTTTGGAGTATTGGCTCTAGCTTTGTGAAATATGCCATTTGGTAATTTAATAGGGATTTAGACTTCAAACACAGAATATCTTCCATGTGTTTGTATCTTTCACTGTTTCTTATTTCAGTGTCCTATAGTTTTACAAGTTCAGGTCTTTTACCTTAGTATACTAGAGGCTGGGTGCACAAATTCATGAACCAGTGGGCTCCCTCAGCCTGGCCTGCAGGATAGGGCCAAAACCAGCCCTCCAACATCCCCGGAAGGGTCCTGGATTGTGAGAGGATGCAAGCCAGGCCAATGGACCCCACCAGTGCACAATTGTGGCTGGGGAGGGACATGGGAGGTTGGCCAGCCAGGGAGGGACCATAGGAGGGCTCCAGGGCATGTCTGGCCCTTCTCACTCAGACCCAAATGGCTGGACCCCAGATGCAAGCTAACTTACCAGTCAGAGCATCTTCCCCCTAGTGGTCAGTGCACATCATAGCGAGTGGTTGGGCAGCCTTAGCATATTAGGATATTACACTTTGATTGGTTGAATGGCTGACCACACTACCAGATGCTTAGTATATTAGGCTTTTATTATATAGGATAAAATATCATCAATTTATGGATGTTAATTTAGGATCCTTCTACTTTGACAAATTCATTTATTAAATCTAGCAGTTTTTGATGGAGTCTTTAGTGTTTTCTTTGTACAATATCATGTCATCGGTGAATAAGGACATTTTCACTTACTCCTTTCCAATTTGGATGCCTCTTATTTCTTCTTCTTGTCTGATTGCTATGGCTAAGACTTCCAGTACTATATTTAATAAGAGTTGTGAAAGCAGACATTCCTGTCTTGTTCCAGTTCTTAAAGGAAACACTTTTAGTTTATGCCAATTAAGTATATTGTTGGCCATATCTTTGTCATATTTTACCTCTATCATGTTGAAAAATTATCCCTATATTCCCAGTTTCCTGAGAGTTTTTATTTAAAATTAATGCTGATTTTGTCAAATGCTTTTTCTGATCATAAAGTCATATGATTTTTATCTTTTATTTTGTTTAGGTGATATATCACATTTATTGATTAGTGAATATGATACCAATTTTATGTCCTTGGGATAAATCCCACTTGCTCATGGTGGATAATTTTTTTTACTGTATTACTTGATTCGATTTGCTAATATTTTGTAAAGGATTTGGGCATCAATGTTCATCAGAGATATTGGTCTGTAATTTTCTTTCTTTGTCGTGTGTTTATCTGGAATTGCTGGCCTCATAAAAAGAGCATGGGAGTCTTCTTTCCTCTTGATTTTTTTTGTAATAGTTTGAGGAGGGTAGGTGTTAGTTCTTTGAATGTTTGGTAAAATTCAACTGTGAAGACATGTGGTCTAAGACTTTTGTTTCCTGGGAGTATTTTTGTGTTTGTTTATTTGTTTTTCATTATAGCTTCAATTTCATCCATTATTATTACTCTATTCAAATGTTCTGGTTCTTTCTTATTTAGTTTTTGAACATTGTATGTTTCTAGAAATTGTCCAATATGTTGACATACCATTGTTTGTAATATTTTCTTATAATCCTTTGTATTTTTTGGTGTCAGTTATTAACTTCAACTCTTTTGTTTCTGATTCTATTTTGTTCTTCTCTGTTTCTTGATGAATCTGGCTAATGGTTCATCAATCTTTTTTTCATCTTTTTCAAAGAATGAGCTATTGGTTTTATTGATCTTTTCTATTGTTTGTGGGGTTTTTGTGTGTGTGTGTGTGTTTTAGTTTCTATATCATTTATTTTTGCTCTGACCTTTATTATTTTCTTCCTTCTACATACTCTAGGCCATTATTGTTGTTTTTTTATTTGTAGGGTTTTATAGTTCATTAATACTTTTCCTTGTTTTTTTGAGGTAAACCTGTATTCTATAAACCTCCTTTCAAGGCTTTAGCTGTGTCTCATAGATTTTGGGTTGTTGTGCATTTCATTTTCATTTGTTTACAGGAAGTTTTAATTTTTTTTCTTGTTCTCATTCCTAACCTACTCCTTGTTTAATTACATGCTATTTAGCCATCATGCATTTGAATGTTTTGGAGTGTTTTATTGTAGTTGATTTCTTATTACATGCCACTGTGATTCTAGAAGATGCTTGATATTATTTCAGTCTTCTTGAATTTGTAGAGACTTGTTTTATGTCTGAACATGTGGTCTAGCTTTGAAAATATTCTATATGTATGTGAAAAGAATGTATATTCTGCAACTATAGGGTGAAAACTTCTGTAATTGTCAATTAGAACCATCTGATCTATTGTGTTATTTAGAGTCACCGTTGTTTTATTGACTTTTTTGTCTAAAAGATCTACCAGTGAAGTCAGTGGGGTGTTAAAGTTTCCTACTATGATTGTATTGCTGTATATTTCACTCTTTATATCCTCCAAGAGGTTTTTTGTTGTTGTTGTTGTTTGTGTTTTCTTTTTATTTGTTTCTTTTTACATTTATGTGCTCCTATATTGGGTGCACATATCGTTCCCAAGGTTATATCCTCTTGGTGGATCAATCCCTTTAGTAATATGTATGACCTTCTATGTCTTTTGTTATGGCCTATATTTGAAGTCTATTTTGTCAGATATAAGTATTGTTATCCTTATTTTGTTTTGTTTTGTTTTTTTTATTCCATTTGCATGTTGTTGTTGTTTCCTATCTCTTTATTTTGATCCTATGTGAATCTTTTGTTCTAGATGGGTCTACATGGCTCATGTTTTCTTTCTCATTCATCTCACATGTGCATTCTTGGGGTCAGAATGATTTTTAGAAACATTTCTAAGTGTCATCAGAGGAATAACAGACTAAGGGTGCAGATTTTCCTCTTCTCTTAGCATTTCAACAAGTTAACTATAATTCAACAAAGAAATATCTGCTCACACAGATGCATGCCTGAGAGATCTGCGCACTGAAACACCCAAAGGCGGGCATCCAGGAATAAATGGGCAAACAAGAAAGGAGGAAAATGCAGACAGCCAATGGAAGCACAGAGCTACCCCAAAACAAAACATAAAATGACCATAGGAAACCACAAAAAAGCAGATGTAGCCATATTTATATGTAACAAAATAGATTTAAAGGTAACAAGAGACAAAAATGGACACTTTGCAATGCTAACGGGAACATTACATCAAGAAAACATAACATTTCTTAATATATATGTACCCAATCAGGGAGCATCAAATTATATGAAAAAGCTACTCACAGAACTAAAGGAAGATACAGGTCAAAACACAATCATAGTTGGAGACCCTAATATGCCAATGACAGCTCTACACAGATCAACCACACAGAACATCAATAAAGAAATACTGCCCTTAAACTAAACACTAGATCAAATGGACATAATTGACAATTACAGAACACTTTATCCCAGAACATTAGATTATACATTCTTCTGAAGCTCACATGGACCATTCTCAAGGATAGACCACCATGTTGGGTCACAGAACTAGCATCAACAAAGTCAGAAGAAGATTGAAATTATACCTAGCATATTATCTGACCACAATGCCTTGAAATTAGAAATCAATGGCAAAGAGGAAGCAAAGAAACCCACAAATTCATGGAGATTAAAAAAAATAAATAAAAAAACCTACTACTAAAAATAACTGGGTCAAAGGAGAAATAAAAGATGATATAAAAAGATATATGAATTCTTCATCTTGGTTTAGCTGACATCTAGAAACAAATGGGAATGACAACACAACATATCAAAACCTCTGGAGCACAGCAAAAGTAGTAGCAAGAGGGAAGTGTATATCATTGCAGACCTATCTCAATAAACAAGAGAAATCCTAAGTAAACGACCTAATATCGCATCCTAAAGTTCTAGAAAAAGAAAAACAAAAGCAACCCAACATCAGCTAAAGAAAAGAAATCATAACAATTAGAGCAGAATTTAATGAAACAGAGAACAAAATGACTCTACAAGAAAATCAATAAAACAAAGATCTCCTCTTCAAAAAGATTACTAAAATTGACAAACCCCTGATGAGACACACTAATGAAAAAAGGGGAAAGACTCATATAAATAAAGTCAGAAATGAAGGAGAAGTCACCACAGACATCACATACACAGAGGACCATACTAGAATATTATAAAAGACTATATGCCACTGAATTCAATAAATTCGAAGAAATGGATAAATTCCTAGAAATATATAACCTTTAAATCATGACGAATTGGAAAATCCAAGTAGACCAGTCAACAATTAGGAAATTGAAACAACCATAAAAAAATCTCCCAAAAAGCAAAAGTCTAGGTTTCACCAGTGAGTTCTAGCAAACACTCAAAGGAGATTTATCCTTCTCAAACTCTTCCAAAAAATGAAGAGGCAATACTTCCTAACACATTCTATGAGGCCATTCATTTCTGAAAGCATGAACCTAAGAAAACCCAGGCAAGACACCCTCAACCCCAATGAAGGCAGATTCCCAGGTCAGTGGTCTCTCCTCTTCCCTCCTTCTCCTCCTCCCTCCTCCTCCTCCTCCTCCTCCTCCTCCTCCTCCTCCTCCTCCTCCTCCTCCTCCTCCTCCTCCTCCTCCTCCTTCTCCTCCTCCTCCTCCCTCCCTCCCTTCCCTCCCTCCCTCCTTCCCTCCCTCCCTCCCTCCCTCCCTCCCTCCCTCCCTCCCTCCCTCCCTCCCTCCCTCCCTCCCTCCTTCTTTGGTTCCTTTCCTTCCCATGGCCTCACCTTCTGGTCCTGAGTGTGCCTTGTAGCCTTCAAGACTAGTGAGTAAATAGACCTTGTCTTTTCAAAGTTTCTTGATGGTGTTGCTGTGGTGTGTCCTATAAGAACCAAGGACCAGTTCAGGCACAGCTCTGGCTCTGAAGGGAGAAATACCTGGGTGTTCACACCAGCAGCACAGGCTCAGGGAGGGCCCCAGGCATGTTCAGCTCATAGCGTCACTGGCCTTAGGCTGAGGCCAACACAGAGCAGGGTGACTCTAAGGGGGTCTTTGTGGTGATGGGACACTTCTGCCTCTTGACTGACTTAGTGGTTACATGAATTTAATATGTGATAAAGAGTATACACCTACACTGTACTAATATCAATTTCCTGGTTTTGATATCGTGTGTGCTGTAGTTGTGTAAGATGTAAAGTGTTTGCAACCTCTGTTAAAATGTTAAAAGCATATTGGATGCAAACTATGCTGCAATACAATCCATTTTTATAAAAAGTAAAAAAATGGAAAAAAGAGAGAGAAACATTTCTAGCCCTTAGGAAGCCTATAATACTATATATTAAGGGTAATTAAATATATTCACCAAACAAATAAGGTTATCTGATGATTTATATTTTTTTACTGCTTGTGATAAACCAGGATGCAGAAACTTGCTCCTTGGATTTGGATTATATATATATATATATATATATATATATATATATTCTTCACATAGGCCACTGGGACTTTCTATCCCTTATTTCTGGAGCTGGTATTATCTATATCTTATAATAACTACAATTTACCACTTTATATACTGAAAATAATCTAACCTAAGCTCCATAATAGCTGAAACATAAACTGGAAAAACCCTGGGTTCTTTGCTAAAGTGAATTTGCCCAAGATCTCTGCAATCTGTCTTTGCTAATTAGTTTTAAAATGTATTGCTGCCGAAACTGGTTTGGCTCAGTGGCTAGCCTGCGGACTGAAAGGTCCCAGGTTCGATTCCGGTCAAGGGCATGTACCTTGGTTGCTGGCACATCCCAGTGCAGAGTGTGCAGGAGGCAGCTGATCAATGTTTCTCACTGAGGTTTCTAACTCTCTATCCCTCTCTCTTCCTCTCTGTAAAAAAAAAAAAAAAAAATCAGTAAAATATATTTTTTAAAATAATAAGTAAATAAATAAAATGTATTGCACATTATTACTCACCTTCTGAATAACACAGCCTAAATAATCCATTGTAATATAAACAGAGCATTCTCAGCTCTATTCAATCAATATTTTTTGAATAATTGCAGTGCGTCATTAGCAGACTGGTTGAGGAAGGGATTTATTCAGAGTTCATCACTGACAGAGATGAGGTCTTCGGGAAACTTGGAATGATGCTGGGTTAGAACTTGGAGGACTTATATGCATGCGTATCAGCCTAACCAGTGGACACAGACACCAGGGGGCGGTGAGCCTGAGTGGGGCGGGGGGGCATAGGGGAATAAGGACAGATATGTAATACCTTAATCAATAAAGAAACAGGACTTAGAATTTCTGAAGCCTCTGGCGACTCTGTCATTGTGTTTCTAGGAACACTCTAACCTCAGCTTTAGGGGCTTTTCCTCAGAGGTCTGCACCCACTGTGTCTGCCCCTGAACTAATCAAGCACTGTCTCTCCTCAGACAGTTTTGTTCTCACCTTCTCTTTCTGCCTCTGGGACTAGTTTGGTTAGCTTTTGGGTTACCTAAGCAGAGGTGCTCTGCCTCAAGGCTGTTTCCTTTAGATTTGCTGAAGTATTTTCTTCCCTTGGTGACAGGTGGGGCCATAGTCTTTGCCTCTGGGTTCCTAGCTACAGATTCTCATCCTTGCTGAGGGATGAGAACTGGGGGGTCGGGAGCGGGGGGAGACAGAGAAACAAAGTTTTGCATTTGTCTTGTCTGTGTCTCAATTGCAGGAAGCTCGAGTATTCCAGATCCCCAAGAGGGGATATGCAGGTGGCAACCAATCCATGATGTTTCTCTCCCACTAGTGTTTCTATCTCTCTATCCCTCCCCCTTCCTCTCTCTCTATTAGAAAAGTTAACGTCTTTAATATTGGTTTCTTGTCTATAACCAACATCCTGAATCCAGTGCTTTATTATCTTCAAATACACTATTTTTAAGGGTAGTAAAATCCTTTTAGTATGTGAGCTTCTATGTCTAATTCTCCTCATGAAATGTTACTAAGATCTTGGAATTCTTCATGTTGGTTTAGCTGACACAATTAGTAATGTCATTTGAGTGACTTGGAATATATTTGGTTTTCTTCATTCCCCGAGAAGTTTCGACTTAAGCCTTTTACTGTGTAAAAGTTTCTTCCATGGTACGCTCTTCTTGGCTGCTCCTTATAGAAAGGGCGCGAGCTTCAAAGTCAAGCAGAGGGTCCTTCGGATCTCTGTGCCATTTCAAGGATGCGAAGCAGCTTGGCCATACAACCAAACACTCTGAGCTTCAGCACAGGCATCTCTGTTAGAAGGAAGCTGCTCTGGGAGCGAATTGAAATAGTATGTCCAGCATTTAGAATTCGGCTGGCATACAATGAGCCCTTACTGCGCATTAGTTTTCTTTCTTCCTTTTCGTTTTTGGTGAAACCCCATAGCCACTTTTTGTAATTATTTTTAATGGAATACAGCACTTTCTGGCAGTGCACTGTGGTGATCCTAAAGATGCTTTTTATCTTTCTTATTATAGTAACGGACCCTTGAGGCAGATGATCCTGTAGAGTAGGGTATGTAGTGTATGTGTATATTCATGCAGATGTGGTGATGGTGACCCGGGGAGGAGAGGGTGTAGCTGGCCAGTACACTCAGATAGTTATAAACTCTTTCACTCAGTCTCAGAGGAGATTAAAATACAATGTTGTAAAGTATGACAGACATAAAGCTATTCAGGTATGCTTCCTAGCTAATGGGACATTTTTCTACTTGAACAGATTGTGAAAAACGAACTAGGTATTGAGGTAAATTTTTACCAATTACAGTATGCCAGGCCCATTAGTTAAAATGCATATATCTATTTATAAAAGTCACTATAAAGTTAAAAATCAAGAATCCATCTCAATTGACCGGCACTTACACATACAAGAACATACCTGCTGGAGGAGTTATATATAGTGATTTCAAGTCTTCACTTGAAATACTACTACTTTATACTTTTAGCTTTTAAAATATCTTGAAATATATTATCTTCTCTGTTTCAGCAATGACCTATATGCAAAGGTAAACATTACTAACCACATTTAAGAGCCAAGAAAATTAAGGCTTATTATGATTAAGTAAGTGCTGTAGCCCAAGTTCCTCAATTAAAAAGGCAGAAGAATGTCTTCTGAAATCTAGGTAATATCGTTATGTCCTATTTTCTCTCCTAGTTGCACAATAAAATATATACATGTATTTTATTTGGAAGTCTTTTAAAAAACTGAAGGTAACCGTTTGTTGTTGCTGTTGTGTTTTTCAGAATGCACAACAGCACCCCACATACTGCTGTAATTGGAGGTGCCAGGCTTTTTGGCCGGGCTAAAAGTGTAGAGAAAATGTGACTGAGCAGTGGAGAAGGAGGCAGCTCCTATCTGGCTCAGAGGCAGCCCTGCAGAAGACACTTATATATTTAAGTCACCAGTGTCTGTGAGAGCACATGTCATACTCCAACACAGTGTGAAAGATCCATGTTTACTCCACCAGCTCTATTTCTCAGTACAGGAATGGAAGTGAGGGATCACCTTGTTTCTCAGGCAATTTTGGTCTCTCTCTGGATAACCACACTTCCTTAGCTTCCTGAGTTGAGACCATCATTGTGAACTTTCTCCTCTTCCTACTGCTGCATGGCAACGTTACCTCTCCTCCCTCAGCCCGTCCCGGCGGCTGATGTTTCTGCTCCCACAAAGCTTTCCTTTGCTCCAGATGCTCCAGTGAGGCCCTTTCCATCCCCGTTAGTGACTTTCTCAAGTCTATATTACAACTTTAGTTTCTCCTGATCTATTAGCTCATCATTAGGTTTTCTTTATTTGAAACAACAAACAAATCAAAGTCCTCAAACCAGAGTCTATTTTGGTCTCCACAGAATTTATAAAAGAAGTAGTGGCCCACTGGATAAAATTTGTTTTCATGAGGAGTTTCCTCAGCCCGACCTGCCCTCTCTCCAATTTGGGAGCCCTCGGGGGATATCCAACTGGTAGTTGGACATCCCTCTTGCAATCCAGGACCTCTGGTTCCTAACCACTCATCTTCCTGCTTGCCCTAACTACTCTGCCTGCCTGCCTGATTTCCCTAAATGCCCTCCCCTCTTGGTCTGGTCACCCCTAACTATCCTCCCCTACTAGCCTGGTCACCCCTATTAACTTATTATTTTTTTAATCTTATCCCCTTCACACACAATTGTGTTTGACTTCCTTTGGCTTCTCCCTCTCACTCAATTTTTTTCTCTCTCCTTTATGTAACACTTTTTCTACCGAGTCATCATTTATAAACTTTTCTTTCCTCCTTATTTCCTACTTCTGTTCCATCATCCTTCTTCCCATTTTTCTTCTACCTTCCTTCCCTCCCCACATTCCTTCTTTCCTTTATCTTTACCTCTCCCCTCCTAGTGCAGCCCTGCATTTCCTTCTCTTTACCAATCCTTTGTCTGCCTCTTATTACCTTTTGGTATTTCTGTTTTTCCTCTCTGCCTGTCTGCCTTCCTCTCCCTCTCCTTTCTTATCCCCTCCTATCATATTCTATCCTACCCCAAGCCTTGCAGCTGCCTGAGCAGAGGGCAAGGAAGCAGCCTGTTGATTGGGTCCTGACATGACACAGTAACAGATAATTTGCATATCTCTCTATTATTAGTATAGATTGTTTGCATTTGTGGCAAAGGTTTTCCTCCATTTATTCCCCAGTAATTGTGTGCAATCTAACTTCTAAGTCAATACTCTGTGGAACCAATAAGTTATGAAAATGATCAGATCATTTAAAAACTTTCATTAACCTCTTTGGGTTTTTGGTGTTTGAGAACACCATCCATCTTCTGTCTACAAAATTTTTTCTAATATTTCTTATTTCCTTTTTTCCCAGGTATTATCGAGATACAATTAACATCACATTCTTTCATTTAAATAAATACCAGCTTTAATAAGCATAATTTACATACCATACAACTTATCCTTATAAAGTATACAATTTAGTGATTATTAGTATATTCACACTTGTCATTCTCCTTGGCAAAAACTAATGTATTTTTTTCCTATGGATTTGCCTATTAAGGCCTTTGATATCAATGGATTATATAATGTATAGTTTTTATGACTGACTTCTTTCACTCAGCATAATTTCTTTCAAGGTTCATCCATGCTATAGAATATATAAGTGCTTCATTCTCTTGTATGGCTGAATAATATTTCCCTCGGTGGAAAGACTACATTTTGTTTATTTATTTATCAGTTGATAGATATTTTGGTTATTTTTACTTTTTGGTTATTAGGAGTGAAGGTGTTATGTACAACTGTTTGTGTGGACAAGTGTTTTTATTTCTCTTGGGTATGTATCTAAGAATGGAATTGCTGGCTCATGTAATAATCCTATATTCAACATTTTTCCAGAGGTCTTTTTTACTTCAGTGACTAAGCTATCTTTTCCATTCATTGTCTTTCATTTTTACTCATATCCTAATGTCCTCTCAACAAAATGTAGATGTTTTTCAAGTTTTGGCCCCTGAGTCTTCTCTTTATTCTCTTTATCAGAAATCTAATACTGTCCCTCTGTCTTATTAGCTAACCTCTTACTTTTAGGAATCCTTTGTCAGCCTGATTACCCTCAATCTGGAGCTCTGCATTAGTAGTATCTATTAAAGAAAAGTCTTGGTTATTCTGCCAGCAGGCAAACAACAGCATCATCTCTCCAAAATCATGGTTTTGTAACCTGATTTTCCCCTTTTCAAAAGTGGCACAACTATTCCCCAGTTATCCTTGACTTAAAATTCTGAAGTCATTATTTATTCCTTCCTAGACTTTACTCCATATCCAGTTACTAAGTCCTGCTAGTTATACTTTTACATTCCTTTTGTGACTCTTATATTCAACTAAAGTGATTCTTATTACTCTTGTTCTCTTACTTGGACAGTTGCACATACCTGTTCATGGTTTTTTATCTCATATGTTTTCTTCCTCTTTTCATCACTTCTCATTTATCCTTCACAGCACGACTTCAGTATTGTCCTGGCCTACACTTATTCCCATCATTTTCAGATTCAGCACCATTTGTCTCTTTTCAATAATGTCAAGACGCTTTACCACTTATTGTTTAGTTAATTCATAATTAGCTCCAACCAACCAACCAACCTGTCTCAGGGTGTTTCTAGCTCCTAAACCGATAATATGCTCTATTCAATATAAATTCTTTTCATTGTTTATGACCCCACATTTTCTTTGCTTCGACCTATGATGGCCAAGTTCTGCCATCTCCACAAGATGATCCATTTCTTCTATAAGGTCAGCCCAAATGTTATTTCCCTATAAAAATTTATCTGAACTCCCCAAATAATTTATTTTTATTTTACTTATAGACTCCTGAAATGTTTTAAAAACATTTGTATGGCTTTTGGACATCCATCGAGATGTTTCTTAATGTATGGTAAGCTCACCTCCTATGCAATGCTTAGTTCTTTGCTTGGTCCTGGAACATACTTGCACAAAAGAAATTTTACTTACAAGTAATTTTTGGTATGTTTTATTTTTATTGTAATCTTTTCAAATGCAGGGGAAATCCAGAATATAGCATTTAAATAATAGTTTAATTGTAGATATGATTTCTTAGCATGTATTTTCAGTTAATATCTAATATGTCAATTTAAATTATGATAGTAATGAATCTTTAATCCTTATAGAAACAAAAGATGACTATTGGTCTTATAATAAGAAAAAGTATCTGTTAAAGTATGTGAGAAACAAAAATAAATCTAAAGTAATTTGAGAAGAATAACAAAATATTTTATAGCAGAAAGGGAAATAATGGAGAAAATTCACATAAACCATGTCCTTTATGAAACATATACCATAAAAAATAGATGTTTTAAGACTATTAATTTTAATAAAATTAGTTCCAATTTTAATAAAATTTGTTACCTTTTATACTGGGAATTTTAAAGTTGGGTAGAATTCCTTAATATGTGAACACAAATTTTATTTAGTATTGCTATAGATTATATTAAATTTTCTTTACAAGTATTCTATTAGAAATGTATTATCATTTGCAGAATAATGATGAAAAAAAAGATATGAATACCAGGCTATATAGTATTATTTTCTGCAGTCTGTAGAACCTCAGCTCTGATGAAGAGAATGTATTTATCCCATTGAACTGAATGTATGACTTAAGACCTGAAAAATCAAGACCTGTCTCAGACATTATTTAGTTAACTCACAGATTATTTTGTGGGAGAGTTTCTGAGCTCATCTGGAAGTCTGGAGATATACAGGGGTACATGGAGTACTGGGTTTGGATTTGAACCTTAAGAACTTTGTTATAAATTCTGAGGATGATTTGAGGATCCATTCCATCACATATTAAATATCTTGATGGTCTCCATTTTGGATTTACCTCATGAATGCTAAGCCAGAATAGCCTGCCATTTGAATGGTAAACAGGATGCTTTACAATGAGCTTCTCACTCTTGTTATAGTACCATAAAGTAAATGATCTCAGCTTCTCACTTTGGCCTCTATAGTGGTTCTCAATACAAACACCATATAGCCACACATTTATTCTTTAACTTCATGTAAAATACACTGTAAAACAAAAATAATTATTTTCAAAAATATTTTCTAGTAATTAGCTTCCCTCGCAAACAAATTTAGTCTAATTATGTATCAGGCATGATAAAACGGAAGGTCAATAGCTACAGATGCATCATTTCACTCTGATAGATTGCTGTTTGAAAATAGGTTATGACAATTAGATGATTAATTTTCTCCTATTAAATAGCATTATGAGACTTATGATTACATTTATCAGTAAATTCTTTTTAGCGGGAACATAATATGAAGAGCGACCAAACAGAATAGGAATTAATATCCTTTGTGCAGGATCTGAAAATAATTTTTTAACAACCACAATTGTGAAAATACTTAGAAAATGAAATTCTATTGGAAAACTCATGCTTTGTTCATCATTTAAAGTGACACGTTAGCCAAAACCGGTTTGGCTCAGTCGATAGAGTGTAGGTCTGCAGACTGAAGGATCCCGGGTTCGATTTCGGTCAAGGGCATGTACATGGTTGCGGTACATCCCCCGTAGGGGGTGTGCAGGAGGCAGCTGGTAGATGACTCTCTCTCATCAATGTTTCTAGCTCTCTATCCCTCCCTGTTCCTCTCTGTAAAAAATCAAAAGAGATATATATTTAAAGTGACACATTCAAGATGTCCTATGTGAGTATGAAGAGGAAAATATTGGAGGACCTGCTGGCAAATTTTTGTTGTTGTTGTCCTGGTTATCTGCACAGTATACACCCTTGTCAGGATGACTAGGGAGTGCCTGTGTAAACATTCTTGTTCCGCCTGTTCCACATAATCATGTCTTGTATCACATTTCTCCTAACCTCGCTATCTGAAACCAATTACAGGAGACCCATTTGGGCTGCATCTGTTTTCATAAAAAGCCTAGGCAGCAGTGTTTTTCTCAGAGATGAATATCAACATCAAATATGCTTCTGAGTGCTTTGTTATTTATGTTTCAGAGAGATTTTGTGGCCTTCAGCTCTCAAGAATGTGTCATGCTGTGCTGTTTATACATTGAAGATATTAATGGGTGTAGATGTCATTTTTCATTTTAATGTCTCAAATGCAACAGGCTGATAGGTTAAGCATTCCTATTTTTATGGGGAGAGATATGAGTGATGTCTGTTTCCCCCCCAAATATACATATATTTACTTTGAAAAAAAAAAGAAGCTATTTATAAAGCTTAGGGTACTCCACATTTTTGGTTTAACTGAGCTTTTCTAAGCTATTCACAAACAATTTTATTTCTATGTTTTTCAAGATGAAAAAAAACATAATGTTTTCAGTGTTCCTCAAGAAGAAAAACAAAGGTTTTTCACTCTTATTTCTCATAATAACTTACTTATTAGAATTATTCTTTTTCTATGATGTTCATAATGAGCATAAAGTTATTACTATTGTAGAAGAGTGATATGCTTAAGTCTTACTTTTCTTAAACATTTGTGCTTATTTGAAATTATACAATAACTATTAAGAATGGTGTTTTTAATAAATATTTTAGAGCAAAATGCACTGAATTCTGGAAAACGTGCATTTCCACACCCTTGCAACCTAACAACAACAACAGTATATGTTTAATCTATTACACAGCTTTTTGTTATTTTCAAAATATTTGGTTTAATCAGATTACAAGTTTAAAACTGTCCTATCTTAGTTTTCTTTAGCTTTCCTATAAATAAATAACTTCATTAAGGAAAGTGTACTCTTAATTTAAGATAAATTTGTTTTTGGAAACTGGATAGGTTTGGGTGCCTTAGAAACCTCTTTCTTATTCATTTGAATCAGGCTCAGACAATACTAAAGAAAGATTTGAAAACAAAAATCGCCTGCCCTTTGTTCTAAATTAACTTTTTGTTTTTGCGGGAGGTGATCAGATAAATAATAGCTCATAGAACTTTATGAATGGTCCTACTATATAAAATTTCTATTTACCAATTCAAGTGGACAGATGATTTGCAAATTAATATTCTATGTAATTTGACATTTAACACCTTATATTGATGGAAATGTTAGCTCATAATCTTTCATGTTTTGAGTAACTACAATAATAAATTGCAAAGATGAACTGAAAGTGTCTAAGCAATTGTTTACTGAAATTAAGTCCTAAAGTGTTATCCAGAGTACTGGAAATTAAAAATGTCATGTAATGCCTGCGGTTGAAATGCAAACTGCAAAAGATTTATGCTTAAGAGTTTCTAATCATTCCTGATCTCTAGGAATTGTTTTTTGTTCTCCCACCTCTCAGTTTACTATGGCAAATCTCTACTGCTGCAAAAAGAATGTTGAAATAGGCAAGATGTTCTTTTTCATAAGCTTTTGTATTGAAAGATTATCCTTGACTGTTTCAAAGATAAATGTAAATGCATATGCAAAACACATATTTTGAAAGTAGAAGCATAATTTAGCCGAATAGCTCCTGGCCTTCTGTTATTAGTGGTATTCTTTTAACAAAAGTGCACATGTATTTATTTGCCCAGCAATATTTTCATGAGCTGCAATTCTAATATGTCTAATTTTCCAGTGTCTTTCTATAGCTATTGGGTATTGCATATATTCATTCCATTTGGGTTGCTTGTTTGGGTTGAGTTGACTGGATGTAAATGCAGAAATTGATAGGGTTTTGGACTTGACAGATGAGAGTCTAAGATTCTGACCAGACTCTCTTACTGCTTTGTGATTTTAATCAAGTCATTTCAGTATTGGTTCTTCGATTACTTGTCTACAAAGTGTGAAAACTAGGATAACCGATTTCTGAGGTGCGTTTTTTCCACTGTTGGAATTTTTCAGTTTATAACTAATAACTGGCCAAATGATTGGAGTGTTACAGGCCAGTAGCACCCCATCATGTACTCATGGACTCTGTGATGAAGTCCAACACAAGGATGGTGGGAACACTTAGCCATAAAAATGACATATTCTGTAATGGTTTTTCTATTCAAACATTTACAAATTGAAAACATAAAATATTATATTGTAGTTCCCTCTCTAAGTTTTTGATAAATGGGGATGCCCTCTTGCCATACATTCTCCTTTGCTAGAGTTTTTTTGTTGCCATCTAACAGTTCCTTTGACAGAACAGACAGTAGCCCACACTGGGATGGACTTTGGCCTTGAAGCCTGGGCACTGTGAACTTGTTTCCCCCACTTACTAAAATGAGGGGGGCTATTTCAATGATTTCAACTTCAAGATTCTGAACCACCCTTATTAGAATCCTTGAGAAATAATAAATAACTACAGAATTAAATGTAACCTAAATAAGGCTGAGTATATGCAAAATAAACTAAAGACCTCAAATGGGAAAACAATTATATGAAAAATATTAGGCAAATTTTGTGTGGATTTGGTACCAAAAGGAAAATTAATTAATTACTTTTCAATATTTTCATATTGACCCAGCCTAAATCAGTGGTAATTTCCATTTAAAAAATATCATTTGTAGTTAGTTTTTAAACAGAAAGTAGTATTATTGGACTCTCAAGTGAAATTTTTCAAACAGTTTTGCAGTGTGTTTATTAATTTTTATTTGGTCTTTTATTCACACTGAACTTTATTATAATATTGCCTAAGTTCACTGGAATGTTCCATCCTTAGAAGCATTTAGGTTGGCTTTTGATTACTTGAAACATTTAAAATAAGAAAAAAGGAAGCTTTTTTGAGTGAGTGTGTTTCCAAAAAGTGTGCTTTACAAAACACGCCGGATCCTGCTCTGGGAAGATAAATCAATGTTGTTAGGAGCTGGTGCGAGCGCATTCAGTTTGTTTACTTTGGTTTCTATGTCTGCCTGCCTCCTCAGAAAACTTGCTTGGAGCCAGACTGTAGCAGCCCTCCTTTCTGTCTTTTCATAATTGATCAGGGGATGACTGCCTTCCCTGAGGGTTAAGACATGGCAACTTTTTCTGTTTGCTCAGCATCTCAATGCAGTAGTTCAAACATTGTTCACACCAGCTGGCAGTGTAATGCCATATGCACATCTTGTCAAAGCAACTGTTGTCATGGATACCAGAAACTCTCTTAAAAACCATATCATTGATTCCAGTGGAAATTGTACTTTTTTCTGCTTAGAATCTTAATTATTATAAAAGGAAATTAATCTAAAATATTTCCCCTTCTTGAAAACTTTATCACACATTCTAAAACAGTGAATAACAAAGGAAAGACGTGATTTATTTTAGTTTCATGTGTTGGAAAATTTCATCATTAATGTTCATTGAACTCAGTTGTTGAGAGAAAAATGAGTTTGTACCGTAGAGGCTCTTAAAGTTTTTTTAATTAGTTTATACTGTTAACCTTTCAAACATCACAATATGTGAGTTTATGTTGTTGTTATGGTAGTAATTTTTATATTAATTTATATAGCATAATGGTCAAACTGCCTCTCTTCCAGCAATTGACATGCTTACATTAATTTCTTATGTTAAGTTTTATTTTCTTGAGTTAGAAAGGAACCATAAAAATAAATGAAAACATCTATTTTGATTGGTGTTCTATCACACATAGAAATAAATCTGATTGGTTGAGTGGTAATTTCTTTGTTCTCTGATTTTGCTAAGAAAGTAAATGAAAACCACTCAATTTTATTTGGCATTGAAATTGCACTTTATTTTGTCAAAGGAGAGGTTTCTTCTTGAATTGCAATTACCAAAAAAAAAAAAAAAAAAGTATTTTAAATCTTTAGTAAAAATTCTTATTAATTCACTTTCAAGATAATCTGATGTTGATTTGTCAAATTTAAGCACAGCTTCCGGTAACACCTGAAGTCTGATGCTTTTGCTTCAAAATTGTAATATGAAAATACAAATCGGATGATAGTTTAAAAGGGAGGGAGCATTATAGTTGAACATTTAAAGACAAGTTCCTTGTGGAAATGAGATTATGGAGGCAGTCTGTGATATTTTTCCTTTTTGAGCACTTTAAACAAATTAACTTTATTTCCTGCAGGCTAAGAGCCATCTCTGTGGTTTTAAGTACATTTGTACATGTGTGTTATGTAAATTTTTCCACATTAGGAAAAAAGAGAGTATTTAATGATTTTCTCTAGAAAGGAGGGCTGGATGAGGTTCTGATACATTGAAGCTTATTACTATAAACCAGGGAGTAATGGATCCTCAGTTTACCTTTAACAACATTTAGATGTTGCTTCCTTTTTACTCCTAGGCTCTCCAAGCAGCGAGACAACTTCTCTTACAGCAGCAAACCAGCGGACTAAAATCTCCGAAGAGCAGTGATAAGCAGAGACCACTGCAGGTAGGTAATGTCTTCCTGTCCTTGGGGTCTTATTTTAAAACATATTTGTTATAAGAACAGAAATGAAGACTCAGTTGTATACACACAGAACATTTTTATGTTTGCCTATGTAGATAATTTCCATTCATAAAGAGAATTCACTCCATCTTCTTGAAAGAGAAAGAATTTTCTATTGTAGTAACGTAGATTTCAAAAGTTGACAAGGTCACTTATTGCAAAAACAATGTAGGAACCACAGATGGTATATGTAGGCATAAAAGTTTTGCATTAAACTTCTTACTGGAATTTTCATGGAATTTAATTCACAAACAGTACAAATATGGAATTTCTTTCTTAAAAGCAAATCATAGTCCAGCGGTATGGAGTAAAGCAAAGCAGGCTAAGACAATCCTTCTGTAGCTGTACTCAAGTGACAAATGCAGAAAACCTCCCATTTTGCCAGAAAAATGGAATTCGCCATGGAGTTATTGCTGTTGCTACTGTTATAAACATACATTCTGGAGTCTGTTATCTTTACTCACTATGTTTGTCCTGTGGAACTGATAGTATGAATGTTGTTTATAGTAACTTTTTCTTATATAATATAACCATTGTTTTATTTAGTCTTAACAGGAATATTTAGGGCATTTTCTCCAAGAAATAAAAATTTTCAGGGTGCATTTTTAAAATATTTGGAAGGTTTATGGAGATGCCTAAAACATCTTTCAAAATGTGTATCAGCTTTGTGGGAGGATAAGCAATACTTTTTTAAAATCCAAGTTACATACATGTCTAATAGGGCAAGCTTAGTTTTTTTTTCTTTTCAAAAAAGTAAACGTCTTTCTTGTTGCTTTAACAAAACTATCTTGAAAATTTTTATGGCCTAGCTGTCTGTTTTCCTTTGTAGGTGTACTCCCAGATGTTAGTAACTAAGTCTTACATGATGGCCTTCTGACAGAGAATTATAGGCTACTGATGAACACAATCCAGAAACCACTTATTACTTAAAAACTGGATTAATTTATGGTCCCTAGACAGATTTGAGATGAGAATATATTTTCTTGGGAACAAACCCACTTCGGGGGAGTGGGTGGAAAGAAGAGGGAATCGGGGATGAGGCATGCCTTTTACCAGAGGAAAATACAGATGTCTGCCATGATTGTATGTGAGTCACACTGGAACAGTCTGAGTTTAATATCCATCTTAATTTCTTCTCTTTTAAAAATAAATTTCACGTTCTTTTGTTTTAACTAATCAATAATTATGAAGTGAGGCATTTTACCTACCATCATATACTTTCCTAAGTAATAATAGTGATTTGAGCATTTCCATTGGGTTATCTGATTCTGTGAGAGTCTCTCCATACGATTATGTGACAGAAAATTTTACATAGAAGTCACAGAAGATATCCTCACTGTGGCTTCAAAGTGGGAGTTTTGCTTTCTTGTTGGTATAGCAAAGGAGATTTAGATGCTGCAGGATAAGCCAAAGGTAGTAGTTTATTGTTTTTAATATCTGAAAGAGACTATACATATTGTGCTAATTCTATCTTATGTGTCTCTTGACGTATTAGACCAAGTAGTTGCACCTTTATCTCCAAAGCTAAGTCAAGTAGGAGTTTCTTTATTGATGGTTACTAAGATATTTCTGGAAAGAATGTCTGGGCTTAAAGTTTTCTATTTTCTCTTTTTGTTGTATTGAAAGACAAAATTTGGCTATACTTTGTTTAACCCAAATACACGTAATTTTGTTGGCAAAACACACACACATACACACACACACACACACACACATATGGGAATAATTATGACTCTAAAGTGAGAAAATGTTGCTCATGTACCAAATGTTGTATAAATAAGATTTTGAGCCTAAGTCCTCAATTTTGTTTTTATTATAAAAGGGTGATTAAACATTTACAAACACCTTTTAATAATTTCAGTTGCTAAACCATTACTGTAGTTTATTATGTCACTTATCATTAGTGTTTTGTGATTCATATTAACCCAAATATATCTTAATTATACAGATCTAAAACTAGAATTGTATTATTCTTTTGAAATTTTAATAGGATATTAAACAAAAATGTTATAGAAATGAAAAGTTGGCTTTTAAGAATGAGAATTTAGGATAATGACCAAAGACTTATTTTTTCACCAAAATATACACCACAGTTAATGTCATGTGGTTCTACATTTTTAGTATTTTGTAGTACTTGATAAGCTTTGAAACTGGAAACATGCTGGGATTGCATAAAAAATCTAATAAAAACTGAATAGCGTTTTATACTATCTTACACATGTTGTCAATGGGGGATATTAAATAATACCTAGTTTTGAATCTGCAAATATAATTTAACATGAATTACATTATGTATTTTCCATGTGTGTTAAAAGAAAGGATAGAGTATTTTTTGCTAATTATAAATATTTAAAATAAAATTAGCACTTTAAAACTTTTATGATTCTATCACAGTCTAGTTTTTTTTTTAAGTACATTTTTATTGATTTCAGAGAAGAAGGAAGAGGGAGAAATAGAAACATCAGTCATGAAAGAGAATCATTGATTGGCTGCCTCCTGCATGTCCCATACAGGGGTCGAGCCTGTAACCTGGGCATGTGCCCTTACCTGGAATCAAACCTTGACCTCCTGGTTCATAGGTCAATGCTCAGCCGGGCTTTTTTTCTACTTAACTGTTTAATCAATATTTAATAATATAGTTGGTGTACATTATCTTTTAGATTTAAAGAAATAAGTGAAAATGGTTCAAAATCTGCACTTGTAAGGCAAGTTATTTGGTGTTAATAATAGATCATGCTGGTTAGAGGACAAAAAGAGATATGTGATTTTCATTTTAATATGTAATTTTTATGGATAACTATTTTATAAAGTTTGAAAGAAAAATAAAGATTTTAGAAAAATATTTTAATGGCTCAAGTCACAAGAATAATATTTGTTGCTTGTTATACTCAACTGAATTTCTTTTAAATGTTGAAAGTGGTAGCCAGATTTGAAGTGTGGCATGGGAGAGTCTGTTTCTAGCAGATGAGTATTTATCTACTATTACCTTTTCATTTACATTTTCTTGTCTTTCCGCTACAGATGGCATAGATATTAGCATATCTACTGTAAAATTGTAAGAAAAGTAACAGCTAATGAGCCCACCAATTGTAGTAGTGATTTCACTTCCATGTATAGATATCTGAAAATATGTATTTGAAACATGTTTACATATTAATTCATTGCATGAAACAACACTTAAGTAGGGCCAATCAGTTAATGTATTGATTAATGACATATTAGATGATTAATATAAAATACTTGTGATGCAGATTGGAGTTGATATTAAACTAAGCATTCCCACATTTTTTTTTTTGCACATTTTTACTATGTATCTCAGAAAATCAAACCCTAAAATGAATATGGCTTCTTATCTGAATTTACTTTACTTATCTATATCTATTTCTATTCTAGCACGTCCTAGATATGATATACCCATAGTGGTCCATAATGAGGAAGGTCATTTAAGAGTATATGTAATGCTTTCAATTTCATGTAACGAATTTCCTGATTGAAAAGAGTAAATCCACATTGTTTTATGCACACATGCACACTTCCATAATCTGTAATTAAAAAATTTTTGTAAAATACATTATCCATTTTCTAGCCTATGACAGATCTACTTAATTTAGTTTAGGTATGAAATTGGTCGCATTATTGTTCTTGTTACATTTACAGCCATGAGACAGACTTGTGGTTCTTCAACAGCTGTGCAGAGCAGAGACGTAAATTTAAGGTAAATGCCATTGCTTTGCTATCTTAGATGAATATTAATATATAGCATTGTAATCACTTCCATTGTTGTAGATAAATATCTAATATAAGGTTCTCTTTTTCAATAGGCAATTTAAATTAATTTTTAAAATAATTCTGTGTTAGTTTAAGAATGGAGTACTTAAAAGCAAAAGTGAATTAAACTTAGGAGTCTTATTCTGAGTCTGACACAAACTAGTAATATAGGTTTGAGGAAGTCACTCAACATCTTTAAAATATAGACATTGGGCTAACTGATGAATAAAATGGAATATTCTGTGATTAAAGATTTATTTCATTTTTTAATCCTCACCCAAGGATATGTATTTTATTGATTTTAGAGAGAAAGGAAAGGAGAAAAAGGAGAGAGAGAGAGAGAGAGAGAAAGGGATATGAGAAAGATGAGAAACATTGATTAGTTGCTTACTGCACATGCACAACCAGGGATCAAACCTACAACCTGGGTATGTGCCCTGATCAGAATCGAACTAGAGACCCTTTGGTTCCTGGGATAATGGTTCAACCAACTGAGCCACATTAGCCAGAGTTTATTTCATTTTTTAAAACTAAGTGATAGATATCTTAATTCCTCGAAAATAGCTGTACTTTGTTGGATATTAGTGTATGGGGTAAGGGTTATGTGTATGTACTTGTTTGTTTTTACTTATAAAGGACTTTAAAAACATACCATAGCAAAAAAAAATGCTTTGATATCAAAGTATTAAATCTTAGATGTCTGGAAACCATTGTGCAAGTATTAATTTATATAACATCTAAGAAAAGTTTTGTTTTGTTTAGTGCCTTGAAATAAATTTATAAATGGTTTTGAAGAAAAATCTAAGTTACACAAAAAATCATTTTACCTATGTATTTACTTTAAAAATCTATATTAAAATACATTGTCATTGAATACAGTTTAACAAATTTCTACCTTCCTCTAATTCTTCAGTGCAAAATATTAAAATTATCAGCAGCAGACAATCAATAAGTTCTGCAGCAAACTAATAAGCGTTTCTAAAACTTTCATTCTAGGGGAATAAAACCCAATAAAGAGCAAAATTTATAAACAATGAATTGAATGTATAAATAATAAAAACAAACATATCTTCGGAATATAGAATTGGGCATCGGTAAATATGTTTTAGGAAATTGTCAAAATGCATTTATATAGTCATAACGAATGAATTTAAATATTTCCTTTTCAACATTAAGTTCCGGTTTCTAGTATAGAAGATTTTACAAGAATGTGACAGAATAAAATCTTTCTTAAAAATATTATGATGTGGCCACCTGTGGCCAGCTGCTCAAGGCTGACACCTGTGGAGGGCGGTCTAGGTCACCCGGAACATCACTGCTAAGTGTGCTTGGGTGGAAAACATGCATATGATCTAGGCCAGTGTTTCCCAAGCTTTTGACATATGTGTACCCCTTCTATAATTTTCATAACTCTAAGTACCCCTGGTACTCATGAGAACGTAGAATTAGGCGCAGCTAAGCACAGTGCAGTGCATATCCCCACCAAACTCCAGTGCAATGCGTGCCCCCACCAAACTCTTCCCGTACCCTTGGGGGTACGTGTACCACACTCTGGGAAACACTGATCTAGGTGAAGAACATATGGTTGTTGTTTTTTTTATCTGAATCCCGCCTTTGCCCTTAATTAATTAATAGGATTTTGGGTAGGGTAACTTGATCTCTTGGAGCCTGTTTTCCCATCTCTGAAATGGGACTGAGGATACTTTGCAAGATTGTTGTGAAGATTAAAAGAATATAATAGGAAGTAAGCAGCATAAAACCCTTGTGGTTTTGAAGTAGTATTTTCTCTTATGATCATCCTCAGGAAGTTTATATTTAACCCAAAGTTATGATAAACATTCTATCATATGGTTCCTTTTATTTGGCCATAATTTTTATTATTTATTACTCACAATGTATAAGAAAGCAACAGTGAGTGTTTTAGGTACTATTATAGTATCTCCCCCTCCTATAGACACACTCACAACATGTATGCTATATACGAACCTATCATAAACTTTTATTTTAATGTTTGTTTGATTTTTCTACTAGACTGTGAGCTCTATGACAACAGGCATCATGCTGTCATATATATTTTAGTGCATATCACAATAACTGGTGAATAATAGAGCTCAATAAATAATAGTTTAAACAATGATTGTGCTGAGGGAAGACTGTGCTGAGAGGAGTAGGTAGGGGAAAAACCCTTTCATTTGTTCAGGGTAAGTTGATTGTTTATCATATGTAATAACCTCAGGGACTTGTGATTTAGTTGAGGAGATAGTAAGGCTTATATACAAATGTCAGGTCACAGCGGATGTATTATAGGGATGCAGAGGGCAGAAAGTGCTATAAGCATCAAAAAATAAAATATTCATCTGGCCCAAGTGATCAGGGAAGGCTTGTGGAGAGGGAGCATCTCTGTTGAGCTTAAAGAAAGGGAATTTGGAAGGCAGAACATTTTTAATGGAGATCTTTGAGAAGATGTCATCAGAGATGCAGAGATAGGACATTGTGAGGTCCAGTTGAACAGAACAAGTAAGTAATTTGTTTTGACCATCATAGAGATGTCATGCCAGAGGAATAATGAGGGTTGAAGGACTACATCAACAACTGTCTAGAGATTGACACGCCACACTAATGAGTTGGTACTTTATGGTTTAGATAGCAGGCGTTATTAAAGTTTTTTTTTTTTATAAGAGAGTGATAAAATCTAACTGGCATTTTATAAAGATCTACTTCACAATGTGGCATGGGAATGGAGATTTCTGGAAAAAAAAATAACATACAAAGAAGAGTTCAGTAGCATCCACAATTTTTGCATCATTGTTATATACAAAAAGGAGAATTAATAAATGTATTTTTGTTTCTCAGACTGCTCGGTTTCCAATAGTGTGCGTAAATGCATATTGCATATGTAATGCAAAGGGTTTCCATAAATTAACTATGGAAGAAAGCTGCTTTGCAGGAGGTCAAATTTCCTTTTTTTTTTTTTTTCTTCATATTCAAGCACTCGCTTCTTTGTGTAATCCATTAGGATTTTAAGTATATATTTCCTTAATTTCTCTACCTTAACTAAGGAGAGCAGGAAAAAAGCAAGACACATTCATATTGGTAAGGGAGCTCTCCATAGGATTTAAGACTTAGACTGTGAATTTTGTCTTAAGATGTTGGGAGGTGTACAAGCTAAATTGAATGGCAAAGTGAAGAACAGTGTCAGTATGTGATTAAAGAAAAAAAGTGAAATTACTTTGAAATTCACTTACATTTAAGGTTCATTGTGTGATCTCTGTGGATTCTATTCATGCCTTCCTATCATCCTGAACTACATTTTACCTGATTATCTTAACATTTCTTTGCTAACTTCACCTTTTCTACTGCATTTTTCTTCCTTTATCATTCAGTCATATATATATATATATATATATATATATATATATATATATATATATATATATAAAATCTTGCCCATTTTACCTAAACACTTCATTCCCATATTAAAAGGAGAGTAACTTTAAATGCCTTTAATTACTTAATTCTATCTTGGACCTAAAAGATATTCTAGCATATTATTTTACTAACAAAATAGCAAAACTGAGCTACTTCTTCGAATACAGTGTCCAATATTTGATTTTTATCTTGCCCCAAGATCACTCTCCTTAATGCTATTTTAAGTTTTAGTATGAAGACAACTCTACTCTCAAATATCTCAATACTTAGCAGGATTTGAAGAATTTCATTTAGTGCTAGAAATCTCTTGTTACTCATGGCATTTATAGGTGGCTCTGTTAAAGTTACCATCAGAATGTATCCATCACGTCTTAGAATCCTTTTGTCAGACTTCCTAGAACACCTATTACAAAATGGATGTTCAAACTGAAAGTGGCAAGGATGACTGTATTAAAAGGCCAGTTTTTTTTGTGTGTTTTTTTGTGTGTGTGTGTCTTGTTTTTAAGCTGTCTGAGATGATTGTGATTATTTTAATAATGCTCAATTTGAAAGCATGGCATTTGAAATGATCAAACAAAAGTGTAATGCATTGTTCTTTTAAAAATAATTTATTCATCTACCTTAATTTGAAAATAATATAAGCTTATTAAATGACTCAAACATTATTTTAAGTTAAATTATAGTTGGACACTAAGTTATTTTCCCAAAGGCACTTAATAAATATTAATTCATGACTATCGTATGGTAGAAGTTTTTAAAGATGAAAATTAATTTCTTCCTCTGATTAGATGAGGAAGAAACCACTCGTGAGAACTAATTGTAGTAGACTCTTGACATTCACAAGGTATGCATCCTGAGATCTTCATGAACCCTCAAATTTAGGAAATGCCCAGTTAAATAAAATGGAGAGGTCCTTATTCTGAATCAAGCTGCCATTGTAACACAGTTAACAACTTCCCAACTTTTCATACCATTTTCTTCATGATCAATGTTACCTTTCAAAATGAAACAGTTGTTTTTATATCTACCTACATAGGAGAGACTAGGTAGAGAACAGAAAAAGCACATTAGCGATAGAACAGTGCCGAGGAGTGGATGGGTTAGTTTATATGTGTGGGGAGCCAGTAATTTAAAGGCTAGATGGGCCTCCCAGCATACTTGATTCCATTTCACGGCTTGCCAAATTACAGAGGTGTAATGTCTTGGCATTTTGGGGTCATTCAAAAAAAAAAAAATCAGACCACCGCTCTACTTTTGTGAATTTCAAAGGCCTACACTCCTAGATCTTACAATATAATATCTATGAGGAAAATCCAAAATGACCCAACAGGTTTCCCCTATCTTTCTTGATGATGTTTTACATGAAAAATTGAGAGAAGTAGTCAATATTATTACTAATATTTGTCTCCTTCTTGCTTGTCAATCTACAATGACATCATTAGATTACCTGGAGTACTCCTTAAAAGTTGCCTGCCATGGTCTTCAAGGGGATGGGGAAGGCAGTATGAAGGGACCTCACAGAAATTCCGTAATTTATTTTAACTGTCTTTGATTATTGACTGGTTGTTCCAAACATTTTGAGCTTGGTATTGCATCCCCCAAATTACAGAGCTGCGGTTGAGATTTAACACACAGTCGATACTTTTTGAATCACATCCAGCTTGACTAAAAGTATTTGGTGTGTGAGTGTTGTTTTATAAGTTTTTGTTGTTCAATCATGCCAATAGTTATAGTTTTATCAGTATAGAACCTATAGTATCTAGTAGTTGATATCATACAAAAGAGACAGAAAATTCCCTTGCATCATATATGAATTCTTATACTTCCAATGCTAACATTTGCATTGCTTTAAAACTGTGACCTTAATATCTTCTACTGCCAGTGCTACTGAACTTCTCAAATGGCAGACCAAGGAATACTGAACATTAAGATGTGTTGACATGAGGAAAATCTATTGTCCCTCTGAAAAACTATAGTAAATACTTCAATAGATTATGTTTGTAAAAACAAAAAGAGAACATCAAGAATACAATCATTCTCTTTATATTTCACCTTCTTCCCATAGAGAGAAGCATGTGATAGACATTTAAAACATTTAATTACTGGTTAACTAAAGAATAAAGTTTTATTTTTACAAAAAACTTGGGTATTATTTAAAATTTTCTCTTTATTCTGGGAGAATTTCTTTCCCCTAATAACCATCACCATTTTTCTACACACTGTCTTAAAAGTTCACTTAGACCAATAGTCTTTAAGTCTACGATATTACTTGAAAATTTTTTTTAAATGGAGAATCTTGAGTCCACCCTAGATCATTGAGTTAAAATTACCAAGGATAAGACCTTAAAAAATCAAAATACTTTAAACTCTCCAGGCGATTTTAATGGCCTACCAAGTATTATGTAGGAAACTTGAACTTCTCTTATACAATAGGAAGTTGTTCCCTGTAATAAAAAGTACTAAGTGTAAATTCTCTTGTTAATATATTGTGTAATTTTCTCTCTCTGAGACTCCATTTTCCAACCAACACAATGAAAAAAATTTCACTAGTGACACCTTAGGTTCCTTCTAGATCCAATAGTCTTTAAATCTCACCCCTGAATTTTGTTTTGTTTGTTGTTTATTTGTTTTTTGTTTTGCTTTGTTTTTTATATGGCTTTAAATCTGAGTTAGCCCTTTGAGAAGGTTTCTTGAGTCCTCTCTCTCTCTCTCTCTCTCTTTCTCTCTCCCCCTTCTTTCCAGGATCATTTGCAACAATATTGTCAGTATTTTATTTTTACTATCATTAGTTCTTATATAAAATTATTATAATGAACTCACTCTATGTACACCTTTGATTTAAAAAATAATAAAATCTGCTTTCTGCCAAAACCAGTTTGGCTCAGTGGATTGAAAGGTCCCGGGTTCAATTGCGGTCAAGGGCATGTACCTGGGTTGCGGGCACATCCCCAGTAGGGGGTGTGCAAGAGGCAGCTTATCAATGATTCTCTCTCATCGATGTTTCTAACTCTCTATCCCTCTCCCTTCCTCGCTGTAAAATATTAATTACAAATATTAAAAAATATCTGCTTTCTAAAGAACTACTTGTATGTCCATTATGCCCAATTGGCCTCTCTTTAAATATTAAAAACTTTAATAAAAAACTCATTGTCTTCCAAGATTTCTGCTGTGATGGCCCTGGATGCTGATCTCATTGTCTGCCACCCAAGTTTTACACTTTATATGAGCAGCAGTGTCACACTTCTCTTCAAACTTCGCTTCATGTCCCATGCAGCTGACCTCGCCCTTCTCTTTTCTCAATAGTCCCCTCTCTGCCTTCCCATCTAGAAAACTTCTGTGCAGCTTTTAAATTTCCACTGTCAACTTTCTGTGAATTTCTTCCTCTGTATTGTTTCTATGACATACATACTTCTGTTCTTGAATTCACCACAGTCACTAGTAATCATAATTACTATAGTCTTCCTGTGTATGATTCACCTTCACCCAGTTGGTTTTGCATAAATGTGTGGAGTCCATAGACCATTTCTACTCCACAATTCTACCAAGTTCTTCTTCTTCCTTAGGCTCCAGATGTGTTTCCTTAGTCACCTCCTGGTTCATGTCAATCCAGATCAGCTTCCTTCATACTGAAATTATTTATTTTTCCCATTCTTAATCAATGTTTTCATCAAATTTTCCTAGTCCTATTCTATAGCCTCCAGCTGCAGACCCTCCTAATGTTATGTTTATCTGCCCTAATGTGAAAATTGTCCTATTCCTTCACCTCTTAGCACAGCCATCATACACCAGATATATTATAACCGTGATTTAATCTTGACTGCTTTCTAAGCATTCTGTTTATTCATTCATTTACATGATTTTATAGATTGTTACTTTTATGCCAGGCACTTTGGAGGGCACTATAAACCATAAGAACATTGATACCTACTTGCCTTGTTATTATTCCTCCATTTATTTAAAAGTTCATTCCCAACCTTATCTTTTATCTAGTTTCCAAATTCCTTTGCATACCTCAAGGCCCTACTTCCTGGGGTCTTTTCTAACCTTTCAAAGATAAATAATCCCTCACTTATGTATAGTTCCAGAATCTATGCCATACCTTTATTTTCCTACATGTATTAGTTAAAAAGATATATTATACTGTGTTTTGTTTTAATTTTTGATTACTTCTCTAGCTCATTCTCAAATTAAACTGATAAACTCTTGGAAGTCAGAAATTACATTTTATTTCTAATACAGTGTTTGACTTAGCACATATTAGATGCTAAATAAATCTTTGCAAAATGGAATTAAATTATGCAAATTAAATTTCTCCTTTGTCAGAATACATCTAGAGTATCACTTCTCTTCAACCTGATAAAACAAAAGTAAAATTATGGTACTTACCAGTTTTCTGTGTTGTATAGAAAGTAACTTAAAATCAGCCATTAATATCATTAGAAGACATGATTTAAATTGTATTATCCACACCCCCTCACATTACTAATGTATCTTGTCTTTGCTTGTTAGGCAATCTGTTTATGAATACTACTTCAACTGATTCCTTTTCTTGGATAAGAAATATATAATATACTTATTTAATAATAACAATCATTTATTATGTTATCTTTACCTGAGTATTATCTTTCTTGAATCTATCTCCTAGTCTATTAATTTTATATACAAATAAATATTTTGCTTAAAATAACCCTTCACCTCCTATTTAGTCTGATACTTTTGAAAAACTAATCCTCACTGGAGGATATTTTCCCCATTGATGTGGGAGTTGGAGAGAGAAGATCATGGGGGGGGGGAAGAGAGAGAGAGAGGGAGAGAGAGAGAGAGAGAGAGAGAGAAACACGAAAGAGAGAGAGAGAAAGAGAGAGAGAGAGAGAGAGAGAGAGAGAGAGAGAGAGAGAGAGAGAGAGAGAAACATCAATGGGAGAGAGCACCCCGATGAGGGTGAGATGAGGGTGAGGAAACTGCAATCCAGGAATCAACCCTTGACCAGAATCAAAGTTTATTGGGCTGATGTTCTGACCAATGACCAAACTGGCCAGTGCTAACTTTTACTAGGGAACTGGAAGTAAGAAGTTTGCTTAATAAAATGATATTGGAAATGTACAGGATTTCTCAATATTATTAAAGAACTATCCTTTCTACTCGATGCATAATTTTTTCTAATCTTTATTGTTGAGAGTATTACAGAAGTCCTCTTCTCTTCTCTATATGGCCCCCCTCACCCAGTTCTGACCCCATCCCATGCCTTCATCACCCTCCTTTCTGTGTCTATAGGTAAAATCTTTGGTTAACCTCTTCTCTCCAACCTTAGCCCTTCCCTCTGATATTCATCAGTCTATTCCATGCTCCATGCCTCTCATTCTGTTTTATTCACCAGTTTATTTTGTTCATTGGATTACCTGTTCATTTATTTTGATTTTTAGATTAAATTGTTTATAGATATGTATTTGTTGCCTCCTCCTCCTCCTCCTCCTCCTCCTCCTCCTCCTCCTCCTCCTCTTCCTCCTCCTCCTCCTTCTTCTGCTTCTGCTTCTGCTTCTGCTTCTGCTTCTGCTTCTTCTTCTTCGTGTACTCATCAACATTTCATCTAATACTAGTTAGGTGGTAATGAAAGCCTTTAGTGTTTTCTTATTTGTGAAGCTTTTTATCTGCCACTCAATTCTAAATGATAGCTTTTCTAGAGTAATCTTGGTTGTAGGTCCTTTCTATTCATCACTTTGAATATTTCTTGCCATTCCCCTCTGGCCTGCAAAGTTTCAGTTGAGAAATCAGCTGACAGTCATATGGGCACTCACCTTTTGGTAACTAACTGCTTTTCCCATGCTACGTTTAAGGCTCTCTCTCCATCTTTAACCTTTAGCATTTTAATTATGATGTGACATGATGTGGGCCTCTTTGGGTTCCTCTTTTTTGGGACTCTGTGTTTCCTAGACTTGTAAGTCTATTTCTTTCACCAGGTAGGGGAAGTTTTCTGTCATTATTTCTTCAAACAGATTTTCAATTTATTGCTCTCTCCCTCTCCTCCCTCTGGCACCCCCATAATGTGAATGTTGATATGCTTAAAGTTGTCCCAGAGGCTCCTTTCATTTTCTTCATATTTTTGGATTATTTTTTATTTTTACTCTTCTGATTGGTTGTTTTTTTGCTTCTTATATTCCAAATAATTGATTTGATTCTCAGAATCCTCTAGTCTACTATTGAATCCCTGTTAATTGTGCTTTATTTCAGTTAGCTTAATTTCGGACTGGTCTTTTCCATGTCATTGATATTTTCACTAAGCTCCTTAAAAGTCTAAGTCCGTTGAAGCTCTCATGAAGATCCCTGAGTAACCTTATAACCATGGTTTTGAACTCTGTATCCAGTAGTTTGCTTGTTTCCATTTCTCTCCTTTGTGACATGATTCTTTGTCTCCACATTTTGGCTGCTTCTCCATGTTTGTTTCTATGTACAATAATAGGTTGAGCTGCACTGTCTCCTGGAATGGGTAGAGTGACCTTGTATAATAGGTGTTCTGTAGGGCCCAGTGGCTCAACCTCCCTAGTCACCTGAGCTGGGCACTCTAGGTGCACCCTTGTGTAGGCTGTGTGCACAGTCTTGTAGTTGAGCCTTGATTACTGTTGGCATCTCTGGCATCTTGATTACAGCCTGTAGTTACAGGGACTTCTCTTCCCAGGCCAATTGGCTGTGAGGACCAGTTGTGACTGCAATGGGTGTGCTGCTGTACAGAAGGCTGGGCTTAGCTATTAAACGAGGCAGACTGGTGCTGGTGCCAGGTCTTGGGCTTTTTATTGATAGGTTTGGGTCATGCTGTCACCAGCTGCAGCTTGTTTGAGAGATTTTAGAAAAGTCTGAAGCCTGAGCCAGGACGGGCCATTCATATGGAAAAGCTACTATAAACAGCTTGGATGTGGCTGGAAATTGGATGTGACTGGGTCCCAGGGAATCTCCAGGGTGGAGCAAACAGTGTGCTCCAGGCTGATTGAGACTCCACTGTGGCTACCAGTCAGTCCTGCAAGAGAGGAGGTCCCAGCACAGGAACAATGACCCCTGCCAGCGCCCCTGTCTGGGAGGAAGCTTCCCCTGAGTTCCTGCCCTGATGTGAGACAATCCAGTTCTCCCCCATATATGTCTGGGTCCCCTAGAACTACCCAGTACTGGAGCTCAGGTGTATTGAGTTTGAGTGCATTCATGCACCCCTTGCTCTTTTAAAGGAACAGCTGCATCTCCTGTAGCCTCTGTGTCACTCAGCCACAACCCCTGTTGGTTTTTACAGCCTGAGGTTACAGGAACTTCTCTTCCCAGCTCTGGGACCCTGATGTGGGGCTGGGACCTCTTGCTCCTCACGGGCAGCCTCTACAGAGACTATCTCCCTCCTGATTAAAAAGCGGCACACATAGGTGTTGAAGCAGCCCATTCCAGGCCTTGTCCCTCCTACCTTTCTCAGTGTGCTTCCTTCTTTACTTCCCTAGTTGTAGGACTGCCATTTGGCCATATTTCAGTCGGTTCTAAATGATGGTTGTGGATGTATAGTTTTTGAGTTAATTACATCTGTTGCTTTATCCATGCGAATGTTGGATATTTCCACTAACATACTATCTAAATGTACTGTGGAATTTATCAACTACTGTACTTGGGAATGTAGACGTACTTGCCTTGTGACAAATAAATCCCAGAAACAGAAAGTCCAGATATGGCTGGCCTAACTGCTCAAGGATGACACAAAGGAGCAAAGTTCCTTTTAGCCTCCTGCTCTGCCTCTGTGTGGCCTTCATCTTCATGTTCATGGTGCTCCTGTTTAGGGAGAAAGAAGGGAATGGCAACATATAAATACCTGCACATCTGATGGATCGCTCTTGCGCACGTGCCCCCTCCCTCTCAGGCTTTAATAGCAAGCTTGCCTCACACAGAGGCTTCTATTTTCATCTCATTGGCCTGAACCGTATCATTGGAACACTCATCACTTTGACTGAGATTGTGAAGCTGTTTTATCAGACACTTTGTCCCTGAACAATGGGTGGGTCCTTTTGGAAGAGAAGGGAATGATGAATTTGAAGAGAGGCAGCTAACGGTGCCCACCACTGACCATTTACCAAAGATATTCTTACCAACACATGGACCTGAGGGACATGAGAAAAGGGATTTTATGACATTAGATACTTTATTGACAAGGTTTTCTTGGGCTTTTTGTTCTCTCAGGAAATTTAGATATACACAAGCCTATGTATTAAGGTGTCTACATGTTAGTGAGTTTTAGGGCTTTATTCTGTTTTCGTATTTTTAATAATAACTAAGATGTTGCTAAGTGCTTCACATGTGTTCAGTATGAGAAAAAGCAGAATGCATGGTAAACTGTGCGAGGTGACTCTGCAAGAAGTCACCTCGGAGTCTGGTGGCTGCTGGAGCTGCCGAGGTTCCAGAAAGGCCATGGGCGTGTTTGTCAAACAGAGAAGCAAGTATGGTTTGAAGGATGGTGGAGAACACAGTCACAGGAGACAATTTTTAAACAAGTTGAGGTCAGAAAGAAATGTTTATTTGGCTATTGCAGATCAGTTTCTGGCATTGCTGTAAAACCTGTGAAAGTCCCAACGTTTCTTCCACCCACAGTGAAGCGAGCCTTTCTGTAGTCTTTCTGTATTTCTTGCAATAATCTGTATGATAAGCAACTACACTAAAATAATAGCTACTCTGTGGGGCATGGAGAAGAAGTTCCCAGGAATCTTTCTAGCTCTCCCTCACCTCCAGCCCCACGGGCACATCTTGGGGTCCTGCTGTGCCCCAGCTTTCACCCTTTTTGTTCTGTTTGATCATTTATCCACACATAAGCCCCGGAATTGGTTATTACTATCTCTTTTAGCCTGTCCGTCCATCCCCCACCCTCCGTCCCTCACTCCCTCTTTCCTTTCCTTCCTCCCCCCCTCCCTCCTTCTCTCCCTCCCTTTCTTCTTTCCTTCCTTCCCCTTCTTCCTGTTCTTTGGCCTTTAGACCCCTTTTAACCCCTTTGTTAAATACTAGAACATTTAATCAATATATCAAATGCAGAAATACAAATATGTGCAGTAAAAAGACTCAGTCATTTCTGATTGGTGATTTCCAAATCTTTGAGTACACCAGAACTTGTTGGAAGTTCTGGTGTACTCAAAGATTTGGAAATGTTCATTAAATCCTCAAGTTTCTCATGAAACACTGATAAAATAAAAGGCTGAGTCAATGCTAAGAGGCATGCCACCATCACTGAAGAGTCACAATGTCATACACATACACATTTCTTTAAAGGGAACACCAGTTTGACCAGCTGATGGTGAGGAATATTTTTTAAGGACCAAATTAGAAATAACTTACGCCATTGATATTATAGTTGGCATTCCCCATCAATAATTTCTAACACTACTAGACTAAAGTGGAGATGGGTAATATATTTCTCCCACACACACCTTTTTGCTTGCTATTCTATTCAAGTATATATTTACTTAATAAAAGGAAAGTTTAGGAATAAAATAGACATAAATCAAAAGCCTACACTATAGAATTTTATGTGAAACAAATGATTATCATGCTCTCGTGGAAAAACCACAAGCTAAAAAAAAAAGCAATAGTAAGATTTGAAAACTGGTTTACAGTACTTCTGTGTATTAAATTTACATCCTCAGTCAATCACTCCATCAAGAAACAAGACTAATAGCCCTCCGTGCGTGAGGCACTTTGCTGGGGAGACAGCAGGTACCATAGGGGATTCAAAAACATTCCTATCCTCAGGGAGTTGACAGTCTGCCTAGATAAAAATTCAGGATAATTACCCTTTTTCTAAGCCATTTAAAAAAAAATTCAGTGGGTTAAGGAAAAAAAAAAATACCTGACAATTATGGATTTTTAAAGCATTCTATGGAATAAATTGGGTGTTTTGTTTTTTCTCTTTCTAAGTGTTTAGTCAATCAGCCATCACTTATAGTCTAGGAAGAATAAGGTTTTCTTCATATTTGTGCCTCCTGATACTTTTTTGTGGTTCTATAAAATTTGTTTAGGTCTAAATTCCAGGATCAAAGAGGGATATAGAAGTGTGGAAAGAAGTATAAGGATAACAAGTAATATAATTGAGATGATGAAAGGGAAAATAGGAGAGCCGATCACAAAGTGGTTTACCAGATGGCAAAGGAGAAAGGAGGGAAAAAAAGCATTTTCATAATTTTCTCACGTTAAAAACATCATTATTCCGAGGGTAGCAGACCTTTGTCCTTCTGCATTACTGAGACTAAAGCAAGAATAATAAATTCTTTGTTATCATAAGAAAAATCAGGGTATTTATAAGCTGTAACTTTGTTTCCTTTGTGTAAGTTTTTAAGAGTTAACATATTTTACGAGAAATGTTTATAACTATTGTCCTAAGTTTTATTTTGTCTACAGGTAACCTTATAGTGAGTGATTATTAAAACAATGCGTGCTTGCAAAGTAAGTCAGAAAATAAGAAAGGCATAAACAATTGAAATTTACCTAAATTTCAACCTCTTGGTGGTCATGATAACACACACACATACACACACACACACACATGTTTTTATGTGCATTTATGACTGCATTCATGTGGCATCATCATGCCAGCCTAGAAATGAATGGCATTTCATATTTTATAGTTCTTTGAGAATTAAAGATTCTGTTCTTTGGAGTATAGCTTAGTTTGGGACCACAGCAAAGCATGTGCATATGGTAAACGGTCTGTTGGTGGTCCGGTTATTCTGTGTAATAGAGGTAAGAGGCCGGGCTCTGTGGCACAGGGGAGGCTTTGGGTTCAAGGACTGACTCCAGCACCCCCCAGCGGTGTGGCCATGGGGAGGGCCGTCCACAGGCAGCCTCATTTTCTTTTGCTGTCCGTTGAGAAGATGACTCCTTCTCTGGCTCTAAAAAGTGATTAACCTGATGCTTTAGTTTTAGGAAAAGTATATCCTTTTCAGTAGCTCTGCATTTATAAAAAATCAGCTCTCTTTACATGTTCCATGATACAAAGCTTTAAACTTTATTAATGAATTACTTTTTTTCCTTAACAGCAAAAGCAAAAAGAAACAAAATTACTTTAAAATTTGGGAACTTGTTATTCCTTTATGGAGGTTAAAATATTCTGATATCTATGCTGAAACCGGTTTGGCTCAGTGGTAGAGCGTCGGTCTGCGGACTGAAGGGTCCCAGATTCGATTCCCGTCAGGGGCATGTACATAGGTTGCAGGCGCATCCCCGGTAGGGGGTGTGTAAGAGGCAGCTGGTCTATGTGTCTCTCTCATCGACGTTTCTGGCTCTCTATCTCTCTCCCTCCTTCCTCTCTGTAAAATATCAATAAAAAATATATATTTTAAAAATATTCTGATATTTAGAAAAGGTGAAATCTTTTTATAATATTATACAATGTGCATATTTATTACATACAAGTATAGTTTTCATTTCATCATGTTCCACATGCCCCATCTTACATGCCATCTTATCTATTTGGGGTACTTTTCTGTATGTAAAATTATGTATGTAAGGTTTTTAGTGAAGAAAAATCAAATAAGGAATATTTAGAAATATAATTATGTAGAGGTCACAACTAGGAAAATTGCTTTTCTCACAATCACTAAAACTTGGCTTTATTGCCTAAGTTATATAGGAATAGAAATTACTTGTATATTCCTAAAGCACCTACTCTTGGTTATCGGTAGGAATTTGCAATGTTTATCTAAATAGAAAATAGTTCTTTTAGTCAATTTTGAAACTGTTTTCTAGTACATTTGAACCCGTGAGTTGAAATAGTTAAGATGACTATGGCATGAAAGAAACAACTTTAAAATATTACTTAGTAAAATGTTTGTTCCTGTTCATTTGTCATTCTAGCTGTTATTCATTCAAATCAACATCCAAGAATTATGGGAAGGGATATAGATTTTGAGGCAGAATACCTGGGCCATAGCACTGTCACAGGTCATGAGAACTTGGGCAAACCCCTGTCTCTCCTGAGTCTCATTTGCTCGTATGTGGTGAGAGTTGCTAAATAATACACATGAAAGTGCAATAAAAATATAAATGGCAACATTATTTATGAATTTTTTTCTAAAAAGTGAAAACACATAAAAATATAATTCTGAATGATATGCTGAACTAAGAACTCAGACAGTTAGTGTTTACATATTCAGAGGTCAACAGCACATAAATAAACAGGTTTTGTTTCCTGCTGCAGTTCATTACTGTGCACACTCTCGTTCATTTTCCAGGAAGTAAATAAAATCTTTAGAAAGTTCTACATTCGCTTCCCATTCATAAAAGGAGATTAAAGGAAGTCACTTTTGTTGACACATTACAATGGGATTTTACATTCCACCAGTTGGAATCTAGCTGAATTATTTAAATCCAGGAAGTAGAAGAGTATGTAACAGTAATCAACTGAGTTCCTTTCTAATGGCACTGGGTATGTGTGTGAATACACAAAAATACTAGCTGACTCTTTTAAAAGATGAAGATAAATGTCTGCTTGTTAAGTTCAAATATAGGTTTGTTACAATATACACGGAATCCGATTTAGAAAAGATGTTCCAAGGGTGCCACAGTTACCATGTGTGCAAACACACTGCACAGGATGTGCAGACTTTGGTTGATTCTCCATTAATGTGGCAACTGTTGGTTCTCTGATTATTTTTCTGTTTGAATATCTTTAGGTATATTTTTCTTAATTTTTTTCTGTGTAAATAAAATATGTTATTTAGAAAATAATTCCACAGACAAAAGTCAGCAAGACCATATGTCAATAACAGAGGAGGCCACAAATGTAAGGGATAGCATTATTTGATATTATGCTTATTCCTCTAATTAATATTAGTCAAATAAACATGAGGACCTCTACAAAACTGTATCAATTTCTTAAAATAAGGAAACATTGAAAAAATAAAATATTTTCCAAAAAATAAGGTGTGTGCATTACTGTTTGGAACACACACATACCCACTGAGATTAGTGTGATATGATTTGTCCCACAGCTGCTTCATTAAGAACAGGTGTGGAGGACAGATTATGCAAATACTCATATTAATGTAATTGTCAAATTGGTGTGTTTACCATTGTGATTTTAAAGAGTAGACTGTACTCCTATTTTAAATGTAAATTAGCTTCATTCTTGAGAGCATCTATTGGTAATGAAATTTGGTCCTGGCTTAGAAATGAATAATTTCCAATAGACAGTAACATAATTTTAAAATTTGACATTTTCTTCCAGTAAACTCTTTTATATATAGAAAATTGCAATTCTGTTATTTTTTGGTACTTTTATTATCATGGTGGTTTTGTGAAAGTTTGATTTGATTCTGGATTGGGCTGCTATTTGTTTTATTGTGATTGATACAATAGCCTTTTATCTCCTTCCATCTTTTCTAATTCAGAACTCAACTCAGCTTTCCATATTTATGGATCTAAACTCTCAAGAAATATATTCTTAGGGGATTTTACATTATATTTATTTTAATAATAATTTATCTTCAATTGTATTTTAATATTTGAAATCTTTAAACACAAATTTGAGTATTTTACATCATGTTTGTGAATATAGAGCATCCTTTTACTACTAGTTTATGCATGTATCTGTGTGAGGGTTTTATACTTACCCAATGCCATGATACAGATGCTTGTTCCCACAGAAGGCTTTATTTTAGTCTCTAGCTGGTCCCCTAGATCACTTAGTGATAAGTATTTACAGGTCATTATATGTACATGGATGACTATGCCAGGGAAAAGGAGGCTGAAGGATCAACCAGAGATGTTACAGAAATCACATTTCTCATGGTCCCTTTCTTCTTTAAAACCTCTTTTTCTCCAACAAAAGAAACATGCTAAAGTATTCATAATTTTTCACTTGACTATGATTTCTTCATGCCTACTTTGTGTACCTGGTAATGTGTTTATTTATGCTTTTCCATTCCAGAAAATTGCATTATCTAAGGTCAAGTAGCTAGCTGGTAGCTTAAGCTAGGGTGTGAATTCAACTCAGTCTCATTCCAGTTCCTATGCTTTTACTCTGTCATTAATCACTGATAGCATACAGCCTCTACATTGTTTTTTAAGTATCTCAACATTTTTCCTTGGGCTCAAACTCTATGTCTACACTATTCTTGTGTTTTGAAAATAAGATCAAAATAAGGAGGATGACAAGGTATAAAGTATGAATACCACCTTTTCTTGAATGCCTTTATTGTATGGAACTCAGGTCCATTTGTGGTTAGGACAGGGCAGTGGTTCTCGTGGTGAAGGATAGGGGGATGCAGAGGACTCTCCTAAAAGGGGGTGACTGTCAGCACTACCGTTAGAAGAATCTACTGGAGGGAATCTGATGCCATTCATTCCCTTCACTCCAATACTTCACCATCCCACCTGTTGGGAAGCACTGGTGAGAAGACAATGGACTTGGTAGTGAAGTTAGATATTATCCAACAATGTGTGCAATAATCTTTTGATATAAAAGAAAAAGTGAGTGGCAGTACTGGATCTCTACTGGTGGTTTTCTTCATATCATGAGTGTTTTCTTGTTGAATTGTAATGGATATTTGTTTCACAAGAGTGCTGTTTTACATAATTGATCTTCTTTCTTCTGGTTTCCTCCCTACCTCACATCACAGTAAAGAGGGGGAAGAGGTTGATAGGGGGTAAATCATAATCAATGATGCCACAAGATAAGCTTCTGTGTATGCAACTTGGAGTCTATTTCTCATTAATGAGTATATTATTTATTATTATTGACCAACAGCAGATGAAATGTAGCTACTCTGAGCTGCTGCTGCTCCCCTTGCGGATCAGAAGAGAGACTGCCACATGCTCGAGTCCCCTTATAAATAGTGATTGCGATCCAAATTGCTCCCCTCTAAGTAAAGTATACAGAAAAGCAGATGGTGGTACCTTCTGACTTTGGACAAAAAAGAAACATTAGTGTTTTGTTTTGATACATAATAATAGATATATCAGTAGATCTTCATGCTTTATTTATTCAGTGAACTCCTAATTAAAAAAGAAATTATCATGAAAAACGTCACCAAAAGGTAACTAAGGGTCTTGACCAATCCATAAACTCCAAGGACATCTAGGATTGGTGACTTTATGAAGCAGACACACCCTGTATGCGGTCTTACCTTTCACTGCTTTTGGTATTTCTGATATAGTTGACAGATGCATTTTAGAAATTCTAAAGTGAGCTTTCTACTAATAAAAACATCAATAATGTTATGATACTTTTATTTTGTATGAAGAAAATAAGACCTAAAACAAGCTGGAGGCTACATAATGCATCCATTTTATTACTATGTTTTATTCCACACATAAAATTATTATTCTTCCTTTTTTATTTAAATTCTTAATTGTTTAAAATATTACATGAGTCTCCTTTTTCTCCATTGACTTCTCCCCTACCGTCCCCAACCCCAGAACACGCCCTCACTCCTCTTCCATCTGTTTCCATGAAATTATTAATTCAATTTGTTTTGTAGTGGTTATAATTTTCAGCTCTTGGAAGTAATATATAAAATACTATTTTTATGTTAAGGAAGAAAGACTTTTGCTTTGAAAGATATTTGTCCCTACCCTGATTCCTTGGGCTCAAACCCTATGTCTACAGTATTCTTAGACAGTGTGTCAAGGTGAAAAATCTAAGGTCGATTCTCATTTGAAATATTCAGAAAATAGACTTACTCAGAGATTGGAAGCTCGTTTAATACAATGTGCCAGTCATCCTGAAAGCCATTTCAATAGACTCTGTACCCCGGCATTTGTTTTGAAATAATTGCATGCAAATGTAGTTAAACATCTGAACTATGTCTCTTAATCCTAACCAGGCATTTTCCATTAGATGTAGTCTGAAAATCACATTAAGAAAAATATATCATCTGTGAAATTATATTCTGAATGTCCCAAATAGCAAAGAAAGGAGCGGTATCTACTCAACTCTAATGAGAAATATTTCTTTTTTCTTGAACCCCAAATTTTAAAATGTTTATTTTATTTCTCTTAGTGCCATATTATAAAATTGAACTGTTTTCCAAATTTTTGGTCTTCCTTTACCAAATTTTCCAAATTAGCTTACCACAAAACTTTCTTGAAAATGAAATGGCTTGGTGGATAGAGTGTTGGCCTGCAGTCTGAAAGGTCCCAGGTTCGATTCTGATCAAGGGAATGTACCTTAGTTGTGGGCACATCCCCAGTAGGGGGTGTGCAAGAGGCAGCTGGTCGATGTTTTGCTCATTGATGTTTCTGGCTTTCTATCCCTCTCTCTTTCTCTCTGTAAAAACTCAATAAAATATATTTTTTTTAAAAAGAAAATGAAAATATACTATTATTAGCACATTAAATTATTTTCTTATTTTTTGCTGGATAAACAAAGTTTGTTTATTTTTGTATCTTTATGGCAATACAATTCAGGTAAGTTAAATTGAAGTACTCTGTATTCCTATACGTGGAATTTTGAAACTGAACTGACTTTATGCTATAATTTACTGGTATACTTACAGAATTAGGAAAAGAGTATTAAGGAATAAAACACATGCAAAGTCCTAGGAAAGCAATTGATTGGTAGGTAGAGGAGGCCACCTGCCACTTCTCGCACTACTACATCCTCGGGAAATGTGGAACTGCTGCTTTTGGCCTGATCCCACAAAGGGTCCTGGATTGTGAGAGGGCTGAGGCACTCCACTAGGGCGTGATTCTGTGCACCAGGCCTCTAGTATGATATAAAATACCTCAGAAATGCTTTTATTTAATTCTCCAAAGAATAGGCAGGTGGTGTACATGTGCAATGATGACACATTTGAAGGACATAAAGGCCACTTTGCTTTGGATGAGACTCTGGAAGATGTGGCTTCTGCTTCTCTCTCTGTCTCCCTCTCTGCTACCCGCTCTTCCCCAGCAATCTTTCCTCTGACCCTGCTGGACTGTCTGTGTTTCCATGATTACCAAGGGAATCATACATCTTCAAGCCTTCATGCCTGTCCTCCTTTTTGGTCTTGAATGCTCTACAACTTTATCCCACCTCAAGGCCATTTGTCCATTAATGTCCACTCATTATCACTCATTTGAAATAATTTTCTGTCCCCTAACTTCCACATAAGTACCATTCTTCTGGGATCCCATAGCACCCTGTGCACACGTCATAATGCTTACTATGATACTAGTAGTCTGTTTTCCCAAAGTGTCTATAAACTCTTTGGTTTAGGGATGTACTTCTCATCCCAATTCTTAACCTAGTAGAGTTCGCAGCCATGAGAGATTGCTGTGAGAGCTGATTGGGCACAAGTAGGTCCAGGTTGAGTTAGGAAAATAAAGGAAGGAGGTTAGTTGTTATAGTGGCTGTGGGGTGGGCTAGGGCAACATCCCTTGAGCAGGTAGGTGGTTTAGATTTCCCTCCCGTGGCAAAGGAGTTAGCTCATGCACAAGCTTTCTGCCCAAATGTGGAAAAAGGGAGTCGAGACTTAAAATCAGTCAGGAGTTAAAATTAGAAATGGAGTCAGACTCCATTGAAAGTGACATAAAATAGGTGCCCATTGAATCTTTGATGAATAGAATAGAGAATGAACTACAGAGTTGGTCATTCCCGTTCATATCATCAGCAGATAAAATGTAAACACCTCTCTGTTCTGTATGCCATCCAATTGTGCTATGCTTTCTCATTTCATGAAGGAATTTGTTTTAGCATGGTGTGTTTCTTACCTTATATTACCTCACTTAGCCCCCCCAAGGCAACAAGATATGTATTTTTTTTCTTTTTTCTTTTAACTATAACATAAAAAGAAGAACAGAAAATTAAGGATTATTATACTTTGTGAGCAAAAGCTATTTTTGCCTAGCCCTAATATATCCAGGGGAAACAAATTATATACACATAAATCTGTCCACTTTGATGTATTAAATAATTATACTTAACATTTTGTCTTCCGCTCTCCAGGTGTTTATGAGAAATCTAGCTCCCTATTTATTTTTTAGAAGACTTAAAAATTCTCTTGAACAAAGCAAATAAGCATACGTTAGTTAAGTATAAATACAACAATCCACCAGTACTGTGCAGGACTATCTCCTGACAGAAGTGTCTGTTGCCTTCATTCCCTCACAATATATAACTACATGACTTGTAAGAAGCACTATGGGCATCTTTTGTTTTCCAGTGACTTCAGGTGCAGGCAAGGTAATGATCAACATCCCTGGAGATTCAGGTTGCCTACCTAGTCAGTGAGCAGGAGGAGGTTTTATGATTCTCATAGGCAGCAGCTAGGTCAGGTCACCTTCCCAGAAAGCTGGGCTCTGTGGGTGAGAGATGTCCATATCTTTTCTATTCTCGAATCCTCTGCTGAGATTTCTAACAGGGGTGCCAATTAGTGCCAGTTATGATGATAGCTCTCGGAGGTGAACAAGCAGAGCATTGACTAAAAACAAGGCAAAAAAATCTGACTTCGATAATGGTATATTTTGTAATATGGGTTAATTCTTCAGTACTTTTTAACCATGAAATGGAGACTGAATCTTATTTCGGGAATGTTTGTTGATTTAATTGCTTAATATTAAGTACTTTAAAATCTCAAATTCTCCCAATATGTATGGTATATGGATTGAGATAATGGCCATTAGGCCTTCCTTTAAATAAATATATTTAAATTTAGAATCTGTTGAGCAAGGAAAAATGAATGAGTGTATAAAGTTAAATTATGGTAAAAAGTAAAAGATGCTAATGGCCATTAATAATCAATACCGTAATAAATTGTGCCTGTATTGACATTTTAATTTAATTTAATGATTTATTTTGCCATTTTACATATTAAGTTGTGTTTGTAGAATGTAAAAACTGAGAGGAAATTATGTATTTATAATACTTAAATTTCAGCAACAATTCTTATTTCACTTCACTTTGCCAACAGTAAAAATGAGGCCAAGATCATGATTTTTTCAGCTTTATCTTTGGTTTATTCTCTAAAAATGGGGTATAACCAAAAATTTGATCCAGGGAATATTTTAAAAGCTATAAAAGTTTAACCCCAATTTTGGCAATGTGACCATTGATTGGAATATTTTTTAATTGCCTGGTTTGTTTATATCATTGGTTTCAAATGATATAAATAGACATAATGCTTAAACAAACAAACAAAAAAGTGGAGTCCATTATAAAAAAATAGAGTTGTTCACAGACAGAGTGCAAAGGAAAGCTAGACACAACTAGGGTCTCAGAAAGGACTAGAGTCAGAGCAGTGTCTAACAGGCTCCTTTGGTCCCAATGTCGGGTTGGATGAATTTCTATTTATGTTACAGATGTCTCATCTCTCAGAATAAATCCCTGGGAGAAGGAATCTGATTGGCCTACTTGAGTCATCCATCCACCCTTGAGCCAGTCCCACCAATTTGCATATGAAGATTGCAGCTGAGGTGTAGAATGGGGGGTGGTCCCCAAAGGAAAACACTGGTGCTATTGGAGGAATGGGTGCTGGATTGACAAAAATCAACAGATTTCCTTTATTTGAGAAACACAGATCAGAAAGAAGTACAGGAAATAGCACCAACTAACCAACTAATAGCACCATTTGCACATGAGGATTCACTAATTTATAGTATTATACTTTATGCAGAACCTATGTGCTTTTAAAGATTAATAAAATAGATTTTATATTAAGCTTGCTTTCTATTTAAATAAATCATTTTAATGTGAATAATTCTACTAAGGAAATAACCTCTGCTTTAATTCTGTAAATTTGGATTTTCATGTTGAGTTTGTTACTGATGAATCATATCCATTTAGCAAGGGGGAAAAAATGTATACTATTTTGAAAAACTTACACTAAGCCATGAAGAAAGCAAGCATAAAATTATAAACATTTATTAATCAATATCTTTAATAACATTCTCCATGGCCTTGGACTAGTTGTTTGAAACCCTTTTGAATTGGTGGACCTAAGGTATCCCTCTAGCTAAAGGACACTTCTCCCTTGTTAGTCTGCCCACACACTCCATCATCACCACCACCCACCTCCACTTCTTCCTGACCAAGCTGCATCCCATGTTTAACAGTGACATTAGAGACACTCACTATGTTTTGCCTTCCTTACATCCTGCTATGGCCCTTGTTCATCCATTCTCCAAACGATATGCCTTTCCTTACTACCATCCCCAAACAAGCGATTTAATATTTTTCTAAAAAATCCCAATATCAGCCAGTAAAGTCTCCTTCTTCTGTGTAGCTTTTATCCCTTTTAGCGGTCTTTAACACCTCCTTCTGCCTCCACCTTTCCTCTTGCCCCTTTATTGTCAGTGACTTCATCTCTAATTTCAGAGAGAAAATTTAGAGCTCACCAGGCAAGAATTCTCTGTCTCCCTCATCTCTGCTTTTAAAACAAACGGACACCTGGCCCCTCTAATTACGTTCTTTTGTGTCTCACAAAGAACTCTCCAAGGCTAATTTCTCTCCTTATGCAGGATACTCGTCAGCTGACATTTGCTTTCCTGTACCTTCAGTCTCCCATTTTTTTTTTATCTTCCCATCTTTATAAACAGTACACTAACAAACTAAAACCTTATATAAACTTCTGTTTTATGTCAAGTAATCTTCCTAACCCTCCCCTTTACTTCATCATTAAACTTTTGGAAATCATTGTTTACTCTTCAACTTTCATTCCTTCTGTTCCTACTACCCTTCTGAAATTGTTCTATTGCATATCACTGAAAACCTGAGCATTGTATTCAAATCTCATCCTACTGGGCCCTGTCAGAACACTTGAGGCTTTTGATACCACTTCTCTGACCATATCCTGTCTCTGTTTTTTGATGGTTTTCTCATCTCTGTCCATAACTTTTTTTGCTCAACTATTATATCAATGGTGTTCAACTCTGGCTGCACATTATCATTACCTGAGGGTGCTTTTTTTTTTTTTTAATTAGAAGTGCAGGGAGGTGGAGTTCAGAATCAATATTTATTCAAAGCTCTCCAGGACATACGTTGAGAACCACTCCCTTTTTTGTTGTTGTTAATCCTCATCTGAGGATTTTTTTTTCCATTAAATTTTGTAGAGTGGAAGAAAAGGGGTCGGAGGATAGGGAGAGGGAGAGACGTTGTTGTGAAAGAGGTACAAGAATTGGTAGCTTTCCTGCAGGTGCTCCGTTTCGGGTAGGGGATCAAATGTATAACCCAGGTACATGCTCTTGACTGGAATTGAACCCATGATCCTTCAGTGCTCAGGTGGATGCTCTAACCACTGGGTAACACTGGCCAGGATAAGAACCACTCCTTTAAATTTCATGACAGAACTTATCCACTCCTCAGGGTTACTGCCACTTAGGGCAGTGATCTTAGCTCTGTATATATCTTGTCTTCTCTACTGAAGTTAAGGCGTGTCTACACCAAGGCCTGCTGGAAATACCTACCTAACTGTCGCAAATGACCTCTAATTTAGTATTTCCAAATGAATGAATAATTTTTTTTTCTTATCCTCTTATCTTGCTAGCAGTATCACATTCTGCTCCCTTCTCCTACACCCTCTCACATAGTCAGTCTTCAAATCTTAAGTTAGCCTCTCCTCAAAATGAGTATACTTTTCTCCTCATCCTATATAATAAAGAGCTAATATGGTAATTAAATGGGACTGTGGAATAACATTGGGAATGACCTTCTGGAAGGACCAGTGGGTGGGAAGCTGGGCCACAGGGCCCAGAGGCAGCTGGGGCTGGGAGGGCCAAGGCCATTGCCTGAATTTCATGCATTGGGCCTCTAGTTTCTATATATGAGGCCTATGCTATAATTACTCTTTGATAAAACTTTGGGCAGTATAGGTTGCAAACTATCCAATCCCTGACTTAGCCCATACCCTTATGCTATTCTCTTGTTTTCTAAAGAGTAAATCTACTATCTTCTTTACCTCAAGACATCCTAGACATCCCCTTTGTCTGATGAGTAGATTTCCTCATAGTCCTAATCTTTCCAGCCTTATTTTTCATCACTTCCTCCATCTATACCGCAATCTTGCCATACCCAAAATTATAATGCTTTTAAGTCCAAATACTAATTTGTTTGGATTCTCCCTTATTTTTTTTTTCCTGCTTACCCTTTTCCCCTCTCCCCCACAATAAATTTCTGCTCATTCTTTAGGAGTAAGCTAGAAAATGCCTTCTTATAATAAGATCGGACTATTTTTTTTTACCTCTTCAGCATGTATTTCTAATGTAGGGTCTCTTGATCAAGGATCCATATAGAATTCAGGATGGCCGTTAATGTGAATGGAGAAAAAAGGAATCTCAATTTCACTTCTAATCAAGACAATGTTTTCTTCTATTTTGAATATAGGTAGCAAGCCATGATAGTACCTACAGTATTTTTGTTATTGCTTTTCCTCAATCAAAACATGTTCATATCACATAGCTGTTGGTAAAACTATCTATAAATATTGTTAATGCTTATTACTCCTTTAAAAGTATAGTGGCAATAAAACTTGCCACTATATATTACATTTAATGCATTAATAAAGAAGTGCATTTATTAATATTTCACAAATGTGGCTTTTTAAATATTGTTGAAATTCAGAATTAGAAAATTATAAAGGAAAACTGTTTTCTTTCTAGCTCCTTATATTTTATTTTATGTAATTCAACTTATTTCTGAGTAGGCTATTCTAGATTTTTACAGTTTGCCAAAGGGGCTCAAGAACTACAAAAATCTAGGAGCCCCTGTAAATGGCACTTATTTTGTCCTATCTTAATTTAAATGGTTGTTTTTCTCATTTTCTTTGGAGGCAAGGACAGTGTTCATTCCTTGGCTAATATATTTTATAACACATAGTAGGTACTGAAAAGCATTGACTGAGTCAGGAACAGAATAAAAACAATGAAACACCATCTCCTAAACACAGGAAACAACAAAGTGTGATAGCAATCACCAAGATATTTGTTAAAATGCATCTTGCTGGGCCTAGCCAAGGTCTTTAAGTCAGGATCTGCAATTGCAACAGCTTACCCAGAAATTCTCTTACATGCTGACATTTGAGAACGTGTGTCTTATGACGCACAACAGCTTTAAAAAAGTAAAGAGAAGCGTGACCTGTTGTAAATAATTCCAGCTCTCTGGGCTTCATTTCTCTTCTCTGCAAAGTGATGCTTTGTTGGCTGCACAGTGTTCTCCAGGTTTTGCAGTGTGTGTTTCCAGAGGGAGTAAGGCAGGTCTAACTGCTTCTTCAGGATGAAGAATGAGAGTCCTCAGGCTTGTACTCTCATCGATTAGGGCCTCTGGCGCACAGTGTCTGCTTCTTACTGACTCCGAATAACACACCGGCTACTCTGAGCCCGGGTATCAAACACCCAGAATGTTTCCCAGGAATCAGTTCTCTCTCTCTCTCTCTCTCTCTCTCTCTCTCTCTCTCTCTCTCTCTCTCTCTCTCTCTCTCTCTCTCTCTCTCTCTCTCTCTCCTCTTCCTCCTCCTTTGTCAGAGCTATGAAGCTTTTAACCTATTTTTCAGAGATGAGCTCAGGAAGGATGAAGTAGTTTGAATTTGTGAAGCCAGCACATATCATTCTGGTCCATCCTCTGGCCATACTGGCCCTGGGACAGTTTCCATCAGGTGAGATGAATGGCCTCGAAACAGCCAACCAAACCTATAGAAGAAGCAGTTGGAGTGGCAAAAAGACTTTGTTCTTGTTTTATATCACGTCAAGAGTGTCCATACTTCTTGACTAGCTGAACATTTTTTTTTTAATTTGCACTTTTACAATGTAGGTCACTATTCCATTTAGCTAGCATTTTACCCCAACTATTGTGACCCTAAAGTTTTAAACATGCTAAAGAAAAATTTGAGCATAGTTTCAGCCAACCACAATAAATTATAATTTAAAATATTTTCATTGTCAGGAAAGATCAATATATAATACTTACCTACTTCCTATGAAAAATATACCTTTATCATCTTTGAAAAAATTATATTTCTTCTTTTTTTAAATATATTTTATTGATTTTTTACAGAAAGGAAGAGAAAGTGATAGAGAGCTAGAAACATTGATGAGAGAGAAACATCGATTAGCTGCCTCCTGCACACCTCCCACTGGGGATGTACCCAGAATCAAGGTACATGCCCTTGACCTAATCAAACCCTGGACCTTTCAGTCTGCAGGCCGATGCTCTATCCACTGAGCCAAACCGGTTTCGGCTATATTTCTTCTTAGAAGCTATTTACCTGGTTACTGAATGCAAACACACTTATATTATTATTATTACTATTATTATTTGCTTCACTCTAAAGAGAAACAAATACTTTTTATTCATGTGGAAGAGGTTTTGATTTATACCACAAAGAGTAATGGCAGATCAAAGGCTATTTGAATGCAAATACATATTGAGAATTTTTGCATTCTTTAGAGTGTATATTATTATTTTACACATTGTAGGACTTCAATATTTTTTTTAAATGGAATATTCTGAAGCAATGATGATAGCTAATAAATATTAACTTTGTGCCGAAACCGGTTTGGCCCAGCAGTAGAGCTTCGGTCTGTGGACTGAAAGGTCCCAGGTTCGATTCCGGTCAAGGGCATGTACGTTGGTTGTGGGCACATCCCCGGTAGGGGGTGGCAAGAGGCAGCTGGTCAATGTTTCTCTCTCATCGACGTTTCTAGCTCTCTATCTCGCTCCCTTCCTCTCTGTAAAAAATCAATAAAATATATTTAAAAAAATAAATAAATGTTAACTTTGTAACTAGTATACATTCAGTATATGGATAGCAGCACTATTCTAAGTACTTTACAAATCATTGAATTTAATAACCATATAACAGTGTTACTTATTACACCCTTTATAGAGAGAGAAAGAGAGGCCAGGAGAAGCTGAGCGACTTGCTCAAGATCACACTACTAGTAAGTGTTAAGTCAGGATCTGAACCGGGCAGACTGTCTCCCGAGCTAGTATTCTTATTCTCAACACGTACCGACCTACTCTTTATTGTTTTAACGGAAAGTTACAATGATTCACATTTAAAGAATAGATTCCTTCTAAAGTTAATGTCGAAAGCCCATTCCAATACATTGTCTTGGCCTTTTGACTGTTAAAAGGACTTTTGGTGCTTATTTGAAACAGATGTAAACACTTAAAACGTCCATTCATATTGTGTTTCCCTGTGATTTCTTGGAATATGTCAGCTTGCCTTCAGGAGCCCCATTTCTAAATGACTGATTTTATTTGCCTTCCTAGTCCACTGCAGACCTGCCACTCCATGGTCCTGGTTAGGCATAGTCAGTCGGTCAGAGCTTTATTTAGCATCTCTTGCCAACACTTGGGCTCTTTCTGCTGTCAAAAGCCCTAGGACAGCCAGGAGAAGAAGCTGGGTGGGTTTTGCAAAGCAGTTTCTTCACCCAAGCCTTTTGGCAAGACATGATGACTGGCTAATGGTAGCACAACATTTATTCTCACATACATTTAACTCTAGGAGTTTTTAGTTGGGAGTTAAATAAAAGCTTTTGCCTTTCAAATGGTTTGCCTTCTTTCTAAGTTTATGGCTCTTTGGTCAACATAAGATTAGGTTGACTTTGTTTTTTTCCTCACAAATTTTACTTTTTAATTCTATGTTTATTGCTTGTTCAACTCTTTCTATTGATTAAACTACATGTATTTTATGATTTTGTATACAAAGTGACCAGAGCAGAAAAATGTCACTGTGAGTCCTCAGTGTGGGCAATCTCTATATCTCTTGTCCCTAAGCAAAGGTTAAAGGCCATATTATTTTAATATGCTTTATTTTTCCCTGTGGTAACAAGAAAAATTTGCCATTGTCACACAATGAGTGATTTTATTTTAATTTTTATATATGTATAATAAATCTTTATTATTCAGATTATTACACATGTTCCTCTTTTTTCCCCCCCATAGCTCCCCTGCACCTGATTCCCCACCCCATGCCCTTACCCCCTGCCACTGTCTTCATCCATAGGTTTAAGATTTTTGTCCCATCTCTTCCCGCACCCCTCAGAACTCTTTCCCCCTGAGAATTGTCAGTCCAATCCCTTTCTATGTTCCTGATTCTATTATATTCACCAGTCCATTCTGTTCTTCAGATTTTTTATTCACTCGACTTTTAGATTCACTTGTTGGTAGGTATGTATTGTATTAATGTCTTTTTGTTGTTCATGGTTTTTACCTTTGCCTTTTTCTTCTTCCTCTTCTTAAAGAATACCCTTCAGCATTTTATGTAGTCCTGGTTTGATGGTGATGAACTCCTTTTGCTTTTTCTTGTCTGTGAAGCTCTTTATCTGCCCTTCAATTCTGAATGATAGTTTTGCTGGGTAGAGTAGTCTTGGTTGTAGGTTCTTGCTGTTCATCACTTTGAATATTTCTTGCTACTCCCTTCTGACCTGCATAGTTTCTGTTGAGAAATCAACTGACAGTTGTATAGATACTCCCTTGTAGATAGCTAATTGTTTTTCTCTTGCTGCTTTCAAGATTCTCTCTTTGACTTTTGTCCTTGGCATTTTATTTATTTATTTATTTATTTTAATATATTTTATTGATTTTTTACAGAGAGGAAGGAAGAGGGATAGAGAGTTAGAAACATCGATGAGAGAGAATCATTGATCAGCTGCCTCTTGCACACCCCCTACTGGGGATGTGCCCGCAACCACAGTACATGCCTACATGCCCTTGACCAGAATCGAACCTGGGACCTTTCAGTCTGCAGGCCGACGCTCTATCCACTGAGCCAAACCAGTTTCGGCTGTCCTTGGCATTTTAATTATGATGTGTCTTGGTGTGGTCCTCTTTAGATTCCTTTTTTTGGGGGGTTCTGTGAGCTTCCTGGACTTGTAAGTCTATTTCTTTCATCAGGTACGGAAAGTTTTCTGTCATTATTTATTTCAATAGGCCTTCAATACCTTGCTCTCTCTCTTCTTCTGGCACCCCAAAAATCTAGATGTTGGTATGCTTAAAGCTATCCAGAGGCTCCTTACACTATCCTCACACTTTTGGATTCTTTTTTCTTTCTGCCTCTCTGGTTGGTTTGTTTCCTCATATTCCAGATCTTTGGTTTGACTCTTGGGGTACATTGATCTACAGTTGAGTTTCTGTGTATTCTTTATTTCAGACAGTGTATGCTTAATTTCTGAATGGTTTCTTTCTTTCTTTCTTTCTTTCTTCTTTTTTTTTTTTTTTTTTTTTTTTTTTTTTTTTTTTTTTTTTTTTTTTTTTTTTTTGTATTCTCACTAAGGTCCTTGAAGGTCTCTTCAAGTTTATCAGAGGTTTTTAGCAGATTCTTGAGTAACCTTATAAATGTCATTCTGAACTCTGTGTCTTCCAATAGTTAACTTTCCTCCATCTCTTCCATTCATTGCATGCTTCTGTGTCTTCACATTTTGGTTGCTTCCCTGTGTTGATGGAGTGGCTTTGTGTGGTAGGTGACCTATAGAGGCCAGTAGCTTAGCTTTCCCAATCACCTGAGTTGATTGCTTTCGGTACACTTCTTTGTGTGCTGAGTGCAAAGTGTTGGTGTAGTTAAGCTTTGATTACTATTGGTACACTGGGAGGAATTAACCTCCAGGCCAATTGGCTGTGGAGACCTGCTGTGTCTATAATGGAAGAACTGCTGTGCTGGAGACACATTTATGTTGCAGGCCTTATTTCAGTGGGGCTTTGGTGCTCACTAAGTCTGCCTCCTGAATGTGTCACTTATGGATGTGAGGAGTTGAAATCTGGTGTCCACACTGACCATTAGATACACTGGCTTCTGGGTCTCAAATGGGATGTAGTTCAGCTACTGTCTGAAGCCATCCTGTAGGAGCTACAGCAAGAACCACAGTCCTCTCCTCCCTGCTTGGAGCTTGGAGGCTTTGGAGCTGTCTGCATGAGGTTGCAAGTCTGCTAGATTAAAATGCACTAGAAAAAGCCATTCATATACAAAAGCTGCTGCTTGGAGCTTGGGTGTATTTGTAGATTATGTGGGGCAGGGCGTGGCAAAAGTCAGCCATCTCTGCCTCTCTGACTCTGTCCTATGTCTTGTGCCCCAGCACAGCAAACAATTATTTTTGCACACAGCTCTACAAGACATCCATCCTCACTTTCCCACCCCATGGCAGACAGTCCAGCTTCTTTCGAGAAACTGTATTTCAGAGATATTGGGAGCTTGTCTCTCTTTGGGTTGAAAAAAGCAATGCCTTCCCCTAGCCCGGATCCACCGCCAGCCAGCCCATATTGTACACACGCCTTAGTATCTCAGTTTTTCAGCAATTGTACCCTAAATGCTCCTTTCTCTTTCAGTTCAGTTGTAGAGCTTTCCCTTATCCAGTTTTCCCGTGGTTCTGTGTGATAGGCGATTTCTCTTTTAGTTGTAGTCTTGAAATTGTTGTGCATGGCAGCAGTTTAAGTGTGTTTACCTAAGCCACCATCTTGGATCTCAACAATGAGTGATTTTAGTTAAAGGGAGTTTATGACTAATAAAAATATAATGTCATAGATTTTACAGAATTGAAAAATAGTGAAAATATACTTTGCACCAATCAAAACATAATGTCTTTTTTGATTATTCAGACTGTCCTTCAGAATCTTGCTTTATGTCAACAGTTATCTCAGTTAAAATCATCATTGGGAAATGTTTCTAAAACAGAGAAGATTATACTTAGATTTACTAAAACTGTGTTTCTGAGGATTTTGAGCTAAGAATGGGAAACAGTGAAGCTGCAGGCTAACTCCAGCCCAAAGTGCTAGCCTGTAGAAGAAATGTCATAGAAATACTTTTCTTTTAATGAAATCCTTCTGATATTTGGGCACCTGTATCCCTTCATAATTTTATTACACAGCATCTTTTATTTATTTTCACCATTGTACTTGTACTTTGTCTGGACATTTCCTATGGACTCCTCAGACCCTATTTACTCCTCTGACGCTATTTTCTCCTCTCTCTCTGTTTCCTTCTGACCATATGATTAGAATGACAACTATTCAGCATATTGACATGGTTTGTCTATTTTGGAGACACAAATTACAATATTTTATTTAATAGGGGTGCTCTTGAAAGAGTTTAAGCTATTGTTGCTTATTTATGGAGTTTAATATATAAATCATGTCATGATACTTTGGAGTTCTTGTGATGTTCACGTATTTGGGGTTCTATATAGAAAAGGGTCCATCTAAGGATTTCTGGTTAGTGTGGGTAATTACTATGGTATGAAGTAGGATTTCATCTTGTAAGCATACCCATGACCTTGTTGTATAGCAGTCCAACAACCATGTGGCTTGTTTAGATTTTAAGCAAAGTTACAGCTGCCTAGCTGTAAAGCAGTCAGTTTCTCTTATTATGACTAGTTCTTCAACTTGTACTGTTTTAAAATTGCCTGCAATTAGCATATTTCAACCTTATTTTTAGGTTTAAATTGCAGTGTGAGAGTATACTCTCCTCTTAGCTAATTAGTGCTATCAAGGAACAGTAGGTTACCTCATTAGTACCATGTGCATTTAATTAAAGAAGAGAAAATTGGAGTTAACCTCATAGTTAATATTTTCACAGAGTGCTGCAATGCCAACACCTTCAATTGGAGTCACACCCCTGTGTATCTAATTATACACTGGTGCCAAATAAGGTTAGCAAGGGTACTACAGGCTGTTGACAAAATGATTTAAATGAAAATGTGTTTGGTGGATTCTGATAGTAAAATGTAGCTTGAACAATTTTTTCCCCTCGTTTTCATCTGCCAGCATCAGGTGACATACTTCTTCGTAGAAAAACAAAAGGAAAGGGATATTTTGGAAGCCATTTTTCTTGTTTGAATTAATGTGGCTCTTGAAGAAGGTGGCAGATGGTCATGTAAAGCATATACAATATGTTTTTAAAACAAAGTCCCTGAACTTTAGAAGTGTATTTAAAAGGAGCGATTTGTAAGATGTAATATTTACATGCATCAAACCACTACAAATATTGCCTGACACCCCTACTGCATCCCTCCTTGCTTTTCTTCTTTTCTGACATACTTTTAGTTTCTCTTGTGTATCTTATGAATGGAGATCATCCTTTCATATCATATGTAATGTCTAAGGATGTTTTGTCATATGGTCTATCCAAATGCAGTGTAATCTTTTTGCCCTCCAGAAAAAAATATATTTGAAATGTCTAATACTACTTAGGTTAAAAAAAAAAAAAGACACTCTGTATTATTAATCAATAAATAATCACTTAAAAAAAATAAAAATGCAAGCTATAAATTTGAGTAGCTTTCAATACAAATGGCACAATTCAACAGGTTTGAAGATAGAATCTGAAGTTTGCCCCCGGGGTCTAAAATATATATTTAATGGCATATGTAAATTATATGGTGTTATAGTAATGCATGATTAAGGCAGTTTACTTAAAGAGAGTCTTGTGATTGTTCTCACATTTTATGACAAGACAGGATTTATGTTCATTTGTATTGGTTGTTACTGACTACAAGTCTTTCATTTTTCAAAAAGAGATAATGTTTTAAGGACAAGTGATATTCTATAATCTAAATTCATAGTATAAATCTATAGGAGTATTTATTAACATGGGCCATAATTTTACCTTGGAAATGGGAAGTGAATTTCCTAAGTCAAGATCATGGTAGATAATATTTTTTTTTTGGTTGATAGTTAAATCATTATGTTCAAACATTTAACTTCCCATCTGCCAAATTATTTCTATTTTTATAATCTCTACTATTATTAACTATAAGGCAAAGATGCAATATCTTATTTATGTTGACCTACCAAGATAATAATCCAAAATATTTTTAAAGGATAACATACATTATTACTAAAGTCTTAACCCAGAAACAAATTATGTTTCTGTGGCCACTCTTCTGGTGATGGGTATCCACACAGCATGTCTGCAGTAGGTTACAGGGGGCAATTAGAAATTCAGCTCTTAAGCACCAGGCTACAGACCCAGTGTCACTAAGTGGATTATCTATATTTTTTTATTATTCACTCCAATCCATTGACAGAGGTAATCAAGAGGTAATTAATGTTAAGAAACAGATGTGATTAGCTGGTTTTCTGTTGCTTCTTGTCTTCTCATTTCAGTTATGTTTCATCAGATTTACAGTTTAAGGCACTTAAATTTTCCTTAAATATATAAAATCATGTGGCAGTACTACCACTACATTTTTTTTGAATTTTTAGGGATTATTTGATGAGACAGCATTGATATGTATAAAATAAATGGACAGAGATTATAGATGCATACAATACATATTTTTGGGGAAAGTTGCTGTTCCATATTCTGCAACTTAGCATTTAAATATGCCAAGGTTTATTTTACTGGAGTATAATTTTCCCTTTAGACTATAGCAGTCAATGAAAATTGCTTTCCTGAGCCAGTTTACATACCAGTTAGCCTTGGAAATGGATAGCAATGCTGAAATAGCCATTGAAGAATTTTTAAATAGAGCAACTTCATGCTTCTATGTGGCATATATATTATCTGTATTTTCAAGGTATCTCTAAATATGTTTAATTCTTATGCATATTTTCATATATAAAATTTTTGTTTGTTTTCTCAAGAATTGATGGACTTAGTTTCCTTAGAGTATTCTTAAATTGGCTCACCCAAAATTTCTATTTTTTACTACCCTATTATATAATATTTTCTAATTTATACTTGAGAGAACACAACAAGACTCTTGAAAGCAAGTAATATGTGTCTTTCTGAATGAAGAATGAAGAATTTAAGACCTTAATTTTAAAAGATTTTTCTCAAGTATAGTGTCAATTTAATATGAGATTTTTTTGTGGAAGTATATAAATATGAAACTTTTTAAAAATGTTAGATGCAAAACAAAAATAGAAATGGAAACAGCAATAACAGGTATCATTTTATGGAAATAGTGAATACAGAATATTGGTAATAAATTTTGTACGTAAAAGCATAATTCACAATAATCGGAAACTATCTAGGTTGGGGTTTAAGTCATTTTAATATTGAAGTGTTTGTCCTTCCTGAGCTTTGTTTGCAATAAAAACATTTTTTAAAAAAATAGAAAAACTAAAAGGTAGTGGTAAGTTTTGCTAAAATGGTATAAATTTGCATGAAAGACTAAAATGATCTTAATTTCTAAATATTCTCTATATATTTTGAAGGAAGACAAATTTAAATTAAACTTTCAGTTCTTTGATTAATCTCTTCTCCCCACTTCTCCATTTGAGTGTGGGTAGGATTGGGGCAGATTAGAAGGGAGTCAATGGGGGGGTAGGGCGGAGGGGGAGAGAACATATGTAATAATTTCAACAATAAAGATAAAAAATAAATTAATTGAACTTTAAAGATAACTTTATATTTTACTTAATAAAGAAGATTCATCCCAAAATATACCTTAAAATAGTGCATTAAAAATGTAATAGGCAGTATTTTTAATTGGTGATACTTTTTCCTCAATGGAAAAAAATTTTTTTATATTAGATTGTAGAGTGAACTGGCTTAATTACAAATAGTATTTGTTCTTTATCTAAAACCAATGCTACTGTTTGAAAAATCATTCTTTATTCTTTTGATGTGAAATCTACAGTATCAGATATTTATGATTTCACTGACATACCTTCTGAATGAAAAGGAACCTAGGAGAAATTAAGTGACTCACCTGACGCCATGCCATTCCTAATGGCATGGCTGAAGTTTGTGGTTACCAGTGTATTGGTCTTTCCAAAGGTATATCAAACTGCTCATGGCTTCTTGAGTGTTGTGTTGACTAGGAGTTTAAAGTTGTTCCATGTTAGTGAGGCTGCCATTGGTCTCTAAGACAGAAAGAGTAGCAGAATGAATTAGTGAGGTCTGCTATGGTTACTGGGCAAAGGGACCATTCCAATGTATGGACCAGGTACTTGCCATTCCTGTAATGCACCCAAGATGCTACATAATTAGTCACCAAATGGTTTTGCTAAAGTTAAAAAATGAAAACTAAAACAAATACTGAATGTTACTCATAATTGATAATTCTATGTGAAAGGCATGGCCCTCGGTGTTTATTAATTTTTATAAGTAGCACATGCCTATGCTGCAGTAATACCGAACTGAGTGTGGAGTACCATGAAATTGCTTCTGGCTAAAAGGAAGGAAGGTGTAGAAGGGATAGGGATATTTAAAGCCAGCTATGTCCTTTTGTAATCTTTATAACTGATATTTATAATAAATTGTGAATCATTGTAATAGTCTCAAAATTTTAAGAGATCCTACATAATGTCCTATCAATGTCTGATAACTTCACAAATAAAAAGTCAAAATTTGAAGCATGTGTTCCAAATTGACAGGATAATTTAATGTTTACTCCCCCCCCTTGACTTAAAAAATGAAAATTCTATAAATTTATTAATAAGCCTAAAGTACCATAAATGGCAGTAATTACAGTTACTCAATGTAGTTTGAAGACCTATTACCTTAAAGAAATGTGTAATGTTATATATTTGACATTTAGCTGTTTTCTAAAGGCTTCCACCATCCTCCTTCAGGTGTTTTTGTTTAAGTTCCTAACAAAAAATGCAATAAAATATATTTCTGAGGAGCATTTTCTGGCATTTTGGTATGTAAGTAGCCATCAGACATCAGCTATCATCTCGATATTATGCCTTATTGTCAGGTTGTTGAATAGTAGTGATGCTTTGAAGTACCAAGTAATAGATTACATTTATTGTGCCTCTACTAGTTTATTACAACAGCAAGTAGTAGTAAATGTACTCACATATCATCGCTACCTGAATATTGTAATCTTAAATGTTATCTGCTGTATTTAAAGGAAATGTTTTGCTCCATAGATTGTATATTTAAAATTCTAAGAGTAACAACATAAGATCCTTATTATAACTTTGAGTTTTATAGCAACTAATGCTAAGTTGTGGCTTTAACTGACAAGAGTAAGAGAGCAAGAGAACTTCATTGTGAGAGATTATTTTTCAGTACTTGCTTTTCACTCTATTTTCAAATGATGTATACTTAATTCTAATCTGGAAAAATCTTCACTTATTTTATTTTTCTTTCAAATTTTAGTACTAGGATAGAGGCCTTTTGTCCTCCATGCCTTACACCGCCCCCCTTCCCCCACTCCTACCATCCATATAGAAAAAAACTTCACTAATGGTTAACTCTTGTCCAGATCCTAAACTTCACAATCCTTGGCTTCCCTGCTTCATTATCATAACCCAAAATCACTCCTCAGTGACTAGACCTTATTGACACCTCATCTGCCTGAATGGCCTCATCAACACCTCCCTGCAGATAATCTACTGTTAGTCTTGTATATAGGTTTTTTTTACACCTACGGACACTGTTTTACTTAGGCTTCTGCCTGTTAGATCAGAGTGTTAAAGCAATTATATTAAATGCTTTTGTCATTTGGGTCTTATTTTCAAAACCTTTAGCGTTGTTTCAAATATTTGGACGCACAAAATGTGTTGGACCTATAAACTTAAAATGAGAGTTGGCTGCTCTTGGGCCAGCTGGTTTATATGCCATTTATAGTCAATTAAATTATATTGACCACATTGGATCTTTTTCCTCACAGATCTTTACTCTGTTATGGTTGCCTCCTGAATGTTTCATTTTTATGGCAATTGTGGATCAGAGCAAATAAGAAAAAGGCAAGAGGGATGATTTTTAAGAATTCCTTATTTTTGCTTTCAGATTCAGCTCTTTCTTTAGGCTTTATAAATTGGACCCAGCACCAAATAATCTGTCCCATGAGTGGTGGAATGAGTTTTCTAGATTGAATATTGGGAAAATTACTTGATCTTTTTAAGCCTTATGCTCTCAATCTATAACAATAGGACAATCGTATTTACATGAAAGGGTAGTAATGGTACTAAATTTGATAACTATAAAAAGTACTTAGCATGATAACTGATACATAGGACATATGAATAGATTTCTGAGTCGGTATCTAGAGTAGCATCAATATAATCTTGCTTGGACCAAAGAGGCAATTTTAATTGACATAAATTTAAATATATATATTTTGTGTTAATACTGATTAAGACACATTGGGCATTGTACCTCAGGTCATGATTATGACAGATGAAAATGTTCATCACTATAAGGAAAGTCTTTATATTCATTATTTCGGTGGGTCACTGACTTCATACACACACATACACACACACACAAAAAAAATAAACAGTGTTATCCAATTGTTTTCTGATTTGTAAGCAGTAAAGAGTAAAGTAGAAGAGAAGGAGCCCTGCTTCACCAGACCTAAATGATATCCTTCTGGTAGCCAAGGAAAATCGTGGCTAGAGAATGAGGGAAAGTGATTGCCCCCCCTCCCCCCCACCTGTCTGTATCCAGCTAGAGCACATGAAGAAACAAAGTTAGGAAGCATAAGTGGCAATACACATTACCTGCAGTGTTTTCATTTTTATCTATTATCAGTATATTGGTGGAGACTAACCCAAAGTTCATGATAAAATTACTACTTACTAGCAGTATTGATAATTTTAAATAACATCCTAGAGCAGTGTTTTTCAACCTTTTTTGGGCAAAGGCACACTTGTTTCATGAAAAAAATCACGAGGCACACCACCATTAGAAAATGTTAAAAAATTTAACTCTGTGCCTATATTGACTATATATAAAGTAATTCTCTTGAATAGGAATCAAATAAACACAAAGAAAGTATTTTATAATTACTTTATTATGAAATATTAAGTAAACAAAATAGTGAAAAATTATAAAATTCTTGTCTTGTCTGCACCTACGGCACACCAGGCAACATCTCGCGGCATAGTGTGCCGCGAAACAGCGGTTGAAAAACGCTGTCTTAGAGACAATTAACCAGGGATAACGTTGTGATAAATTTTTAGAAAGTACTTCCTATAAAACCTATATTGTGAGAATTTTATGCTTTCTATTAAAGTTGGTTAATGTAAATTTGAACTTATTATGAAGCATTACAAGTTAGATTTGTTCATTCATCATGTTTGTTTTGAGTAGTTTTTATTCACTATTACAATAACATTGATACTATAATAGGTCCTTTGGTATGAAATATAACTTAGGATACTCAAATATTTCAAATACTTATAGCTGATTTTGTTCAATTCATAAATCTATAATATAGTGAACATGATTAAGGGCAGTATGAAAAATCTTCCAGATTCTTCACTGAAAAAAGAATAAAGGTTTCCATTTTTAAAACCTTGGCTGACATTGGTATGTAACTGCTTGGTTTATCTTTATCTTTCCTAGTGTAGTTCATGATATTAATAATTTATTTATATACCTCATTTGGCTGAGATGTAGCTCTCGAGGCTCAGTTTATTCTAGATAGTTCCCTCTCCTGAGAAATTGCCTTTCACCTTTTTTTTTTTAATCCTCACCCAATGAGTGAGGATATTTTTTCCCATTTATTTATTTATTTTTGTTGTTGTTGTTTTTATTTTTAAAAATATTACAAATAATAGTATATATGTCTCCTTTTTCCCCCATTTGACCTTCCCCCAGTCTCATGCCCTGGCACATGCCCTGACCCCCTCCCAGTGTCTTGTGTCCATTGGTTATGCTTATATGCAAGCATATAAGTCCTTCAGTTGATCTCTTACCTCTCCCTCCCAATCTTCCCTGCCTTCCCGCTGTAGTTTGACAGTCTGTTCCATGCGTCTCTGCCTCTATAACTATTTTTGTTCATCAGTTATAATGTTTTTTATTATCCATAAATGAGTGAGATCATGTGGTATTTTTCTTTCACTGATTGGCTTATTTCACTTAGCATAAAGATTTTTAAAGTGAGTGGAAGGGAGAGGGGAGAGGAAGAGAGAGTGGAAAGAGAAAGAGGGAAACATTGATGTGAAAAAGATACATTGATTGGTTGCCTCTCACATGCCCCTACTGGCCAGTGCCCAGATGGGGGCAAGAATTGAAACTGCAATCTAGGTACTGCCCTTGACCTGGAATCAAACCCAAGACTCTCAGTGTGTAGGCCTACTCTCTAGCCACTGAGAAATTACTAGCCAGAGCTCACCTTCTGTTTTATTATAGAATTAGAGATTGCCATGAATTCTCTTATGTCTTATGTCTGTGCCAGGAAGGACCAGTGGTGGAGCTTTTCCATGAAGGCATTTCTTTGAAATGTATAATCAATATTTTATTTCTCTTACCATTTACCAAAGCATTAGTATGGCCAAAATCAGGAGCTGATGAAAGGATTATTTATTTAGTTATCTGTTCTTATTGTTGTTAATATATTTTAATCAAATAAATTGATAGACACAACAGAATATGCATGTGACAATAATATAAATTTATGGTGCCCATTCAGACAAAGTGTATTTTTTCACATTAGAAATTTTGTGAAATAAGCTGTTAAAATCTTTGACACCCATTTGCCTGAATGACAAATATAATCTGCATTAACTTCTAATAATCTATTCTATAGTCATCGTATATTTCCAAACATCTTATATAATAAAAGGGTGATATGCATATTGACTGAACAGCGGACCGGCTGGTCACTGTGATGCACACTGACCACCAGGGGGGAGCCGTTCAACACAGGAGCTGCCCCTGGTGGTCAGTGCTCTCCCACAGGAGGAGCGCCGCTCAACCAGAAGCTGGTTTGGTGAATGCAGCAGTGGTGGCGGGAGCCTCTCCATTCCTGTGGCAGCACTATTTTGTCCAACTGTTGGCTTTGGACATTCCCTGTGGGCTCTGGGACTGTGAGAGGGCACAGGCCAGGCTGAGGGACCCGCCCCCCCAGTGCAAGATTGTTGTGCACTGGGCCTCTAGTTTTAGTATGATAGTAAGGGAAAGGCACAAAGAACAAGTCATTCTAGTTTGTAAATCTTTGAAGCTCATGAGTGCGCATGTGCACACACATGATATATATATATATATATATATATATATATATATATATATATATATATACACACACATGTATATTCAAATAATTATGTAAAATAATATTCATGCATTTTTATTTTTATCTGCAAATCATTTTTTAAGTTAAATTTTACATTTGCAATTTTCATTAGGCAAATAAATTATTTGTTTTGCACCGGAAAAACAAATCATGGAATCAAATATTTATTATTGGTGCCACTGATACAACAATACATTTACTTTAAAATATTTCTAAACCTCTGGATTTTTTCCATATAATTTTAACACGTATATAGGACATTATTTTAAGCAACACATAATTCCCATTAACATTAAAGCTTAAAACTGAAACCGCATACAGTACTTTAAAACTTGATCCAACGAAGTTCAGAAAGCTTACTGTTAAGAGTTCTGGCATGCTACAATCATATAATGTATCATGCAACTTATATGAAATCTCATCCCTTTACTTTCAGTCTATCATCTTGCTTACTATAATAATAAATTTGGTGCAAACAGATTCACACTAATGATAAGATAAAGAGTAAAGCCTTATATAAAGTTAAGTATTTCCCTATGGAATTTTTGTCATATTTAACATTATGGAATAGCATGAAATATTCATGAAACCATATTCCTAAGCTTTTTTTTCCTGAAGTCATGATCACAATTTCAGCAGGAGTACTCTCTCCTGTTCTCTCTTAAGAAAGAGAGAGTGAGATATTTTGAAACATTGGCAAAAGTAATCTACCTTTCAAATCTAGAGTATCAGATTTCATAAGCTGTATTTAATATTTTAAGAATAATAATATAATCTTAATTTTGAATTTTACATGTAAAATATCTATTCTGGCTCAAAACAGAGTGGGTTGAGATGTTAAGTGAATAAGAAGGCATCAAATAAATATCTCAGATAAATTCTCATTAATTTAGACATAATTTATAAATTTACATGTATAATTTTTGAGGTAGAGTGTTGATAAATGATGCCATCAAAATTTAATAAGCTCAAAGGTTCAGGAGTTTTATATTTCTAAAGCATTATGTATGCATACCAAATGAATATCTGAGATACATAAATACAATAAAAATAATATGAATAACATATGTGCTACTGTTTTATCCCTGATTCCTTGTTTGCCTATGAGTGCATGTTGCATCTCTCTTATACTTTCTTACATTAAGGCCAAAAATATATTTGTTGAATGTTTACCTTTGTCTCTTTCTGTATTACCTGAGTAGTCACTCTGTTTTATTAGAAGCATTGTGCCCTGTGGATGTCTACCCAAATACATTTCCATCCTATTTGAACTAACAGACAATTTCAGCCCAAAGGATATTTATGGTTCACCTAGTGCAACTTTTAAATTTTATAGTTGACAAAACCAAAGAATCTATCCTCCCTAATATGTTTTCCTCATTTCTTGAATACAAGGGAGGGATCTATTGTTGATGTGATAGTTCTTTAGTCTTGAGATACTTTTAAGATCTCCATCAGGTACCTGATACAGTTATATTTATAGTTTGAGGTTTTAGTAAAGAAAAGTATAAGGGTCTTTAGTGATTTTCCCCAACACATTTTAAAGTGAATACCAGACTATTGATTTCTTGCTTTCATTCTTTTATTAGAACCGCAGCTAGTAAAAACGACTTATTTTTAAAGGTATACAGGGAATTCCTAATTTAGATTTTAATGCTTCAAGGAATATGCTTAATAGTTACAAAGTTTTTATTCTTTACAATCCTTATCCCCACATTTAGATTATACATTCAAGCAAAATCAGTGGCTCTACAAATAGGAACAAGGAGGGTTTCTCTGGTGTTTTAGTTTTTCCGTTTATTATCCATCAGATGATTGTTGTGTCTTAGTAATTACTAGTGTGTTGTCCCGATCTTGAAATACAAAGAAAAGGGGGCCAGACGATGCTTAAAGCCTGATATTGAGATATAAGACATTTAAACAGTTAAAACTCAGAATGAATTCTTGAGTTGACCAGAGGAAAATGCTAAGTTCATAGCATACAACTTTGATCCTGTAAAATATATTCATAACACTTGTAAATTGAGTACAGAGAATTCCGTTGAGAAGTTATGATTCTAGAAAAGTCCATCTCAAGCAACCAATTTCACCATTGTTAATTATCACATACTATTTTTATTGTTACCATTATAAGATAAGTAATTGCTACTAATTCTCTTTCTAATGGCTTATGCAGTCTTTAAAGCCTGCCCAGTGTCTGTCAGATAAAACTACAAATCTAAGCCTTGCAATGATGTGCCCTCCACTCAAAGAAGCCTTTTTTTCTTTCCTAGCTTCATGCCTTATTATTTTAAAAACCAATTTTTAAAAAATGATTTCAATATATATTTTTTATTGGTTTTAGAAAGGAATGGAGAAGGAGAGAGAGAGAGAAACATTAATGATGAGAGAGAATCATTGATTAGCTGCCTCCTGCATGCCCCCTCCAACCCAGGCATGTGCAATTTCTGGGACTCTTCATTCTGAAAGTGGACGCTCTATCCACTGAACCATACCAGCTAGGGTTCTATTTCTTTTCTTATGTTATTATCACTCTGTAGCTTCCTCCTTTTTTTCTGCTTATCAAATTTTGCTGGTTATGCGAGGCCAAGCTCAATTACTATCCCATATAAATGCTTTTTCACTAATGTGGTTCACATGGACTAATCAGTCTTTTAATCTCATATGTCCACAATAATCCAATGTGCATTTCTATAATTATTCTTTGACACCCCCCATACTCAATTCCATTCAACACATATTCACTGAATAAGTCACAGTCTAAAATGTTTATAGTAATATAATGAGTAATCACCTACATTTGAGAATTAATTGACTTTGAAGATGGGAAATACATAATTTAGGACTAAAAAGTCAATGTAAACTATAAAATGTTTTTTTAATCATTGTGTTGAGGAATTACAGATAGGTAGATGGAAAAGGTGTACTAGTTGAAGTTTTGACAAAACATAAAGAACTTCACACTAGAACAATAGAGAGCATTGTAGGCATTGGGAGCAGAAAAAGCTATATTACAGAAGAGAGAGAAGGTTGGCATATCAATCTTTAAATATGGACCATGGCCAAAATTTGAAGATTTGAGTGTCTCTCTTATAGGACATAAATCAACATTGCTCAAAAAATCTGAATGTAACATAACTAGACTATTTTGTTTAAATATATCCTTGGAAAAAATAGGAAGAAATTATTAGGACTAGAAAAAATATTGGAGACTATGTGTCCAGATGATATTGCTTAAAAAAATAGTAATCTTAACTAGCAGAAAGACAGGTAAGGGAATAAGAGGACAGATCTGAGGGACAATACAATGCCTTGATTTTTGAGATCCCTATTATTTTGTGCCCGGATATTTGTATTTGGATGACTGTGAACCAGGTGATATCTAGGACATAGAGGGAATAACAGGTGTGATGGTAGTAAGAAGTTGGATGGTGATAATGTGTTGCTTGAGAAATATATTTACATTGTAGTGGGATATCCCTGTTAAGGAGATAGTTAGCAATGAGTTAGAGTTAGAGTTAGTTTGGAAGTTATACCATAATTTTGAATGAAATTCTAAAAAAGAAGACAAACATAGAGAAGCTTCAAGGTAAAAGAAAAAGGAAAAAAAAAGTAAAAATGTGACTCTATGAAACAGTAGAGAACCAGGAGCCAGCAGTCAATGACAACAGAAGAGATTTTTTAATAGCTAAAAATATTTTAAAAGTATTATCACAGACTGAAGGGTAGTTTTAAGATTGAGACATAAAGAAAGTTATCAGATGTGTCAAGAGTGTTTTCAACAGAATATAGTCTATGGTGATGACTTGAATGGTAACTAAGGATATATGTATTATAGAGATGACAACTAGTGTACACTAATCCTTTGGGGAAAATGCTGATTAAAAGGCAGTTGACTGGCCCTAGCCAGTTTAACTCAGTATGTAAAGCATTGGCCTGTGCACTGAAGGGTCCCAGATTCAATTCCAGTCAAGGGCACATGCCTGGATTGTGGGTTCAATCTCCAGTAGGGGTGTGTGCAAGAGGCAACTGATGAATGATTCCCTCTCATCATTGATGTTTCTAACTTTCTCTCCCTCTCCTTTTCTCTCTGAAGTCAATTGTGTGTGTGTGTGTGTGTGTGTGTGTGTGTGTAAATATATATATATATATATATATATATATATATATATATATATATATATATATATAATTTTAAAGGGCAGTTGACTGGATGGGGACTTGATAGGAAGCAAAATTGAGAAAGCACCTTGGGGAGGGGAGCAGTGGAAATGAAAAGATTAAAAATACAAGAAGGAAAGACATAAAATGGTGAAATGGGATGAGGGAGAACATTGGCATTAAGGCAGAGTTGGAATTAATTCATCGTTAAAAGGAATAGAAACTCACTTTCATCTGACTTGGATGGAAATTTGAAGATGAGTAAACTCATAGAATCAAGTATGTCAGCTATTGTGAGGCAAAATCGAAATGCGGCCATGCAAGCAGAAGCTCTTTATTCTACCTATATACATCTATTTTTTTTCTTTTTTGAAGAAAATGAGCACAACTAAAAATTAAAATAATCTGTTTAGGGCCACATTTTTAAATTTTATTTTTGTTAATCCTCACCGATGTTAGAGAGACACATCGATTTGTTGTCTCCTGCATACGTCCCAACCAGGACCAGGGATCTAGTCTTCAACCAAGGTGTGTGCCCTTGACCAGAATTGAACCTGGGAACCAGCTAGGACATGGGTTCACATTTTAGTAGATAATTAAGATTAGATCCAAATTTAGTACTGACTTCAGTATCTCTCTGACCTTACACCACCATGGCATTTTTCTAGCTTTTTTAATTACCCCACTACAAACATAATTTAAATTAAGCTCCCTCCATCACATTAGAATAATGCCCAAGTATTTGAGTCGTTTTAGTGTCCTTGAACACCTTGGCTTCCCTTTTCTCCACCTCCTTCAAATGAGGGATTTCCAGCTCCACCCACTTCTAACAAGGACACAACACGGATTTGACAATCACCAGGAAATGTTCCAACTTATGTCCTCAAAGATTTGACTTTTTTTTTTTTAACCTGACAACTTTCTATGTTTTTTCTATTAGTTACGTTTTTAAATCTTTCTTGAAGCAACACTTTACTCTCTCATTAAATCTTTTCTTCTCATTATATTGTCACTTCTGCTTGACAGTGGAAACACTTATTGGGCATTCTTGCGTCTGTTCTATTTTTCTAAAATATCCCCCTCTTGTCAGATGTGTTTTATACTTCTTTATTTTTAACTGACTCAAAAAGAATCAAAATATTTACCTTGCCCTAACATGCCCACGCCTTTCTCACCTCCATGTCTTTGCTCACTCAATCTCTCGCACCTGCCTGCTACCTGGAGTGCTGAGTGCCTAGAGTCCACATTATGTCCTGGATAACAAAGTCACATCTGGCTACTGTAAAATGTGTATGGTATAGAAAGTGCTCCAACTGTTTTGTTGTTATATTACTAATTTTGAGGGAAATGATTTTGTTTTTTTGTGCTACATAATGAGAAATGCCTAAAAACACTTCCAGTCCGTGATTAGCACATAGAAGGCACTTACTATAAAAACGTTCTCATATTTGCACAAAATTTCTTGCTATTGCTGTGCAATTATAAATCATAGTTTGTACTAGTAAAGGCAGTTTTACTAACAAAGTACTAGTAATTATATCATTTAAATTTAATTAAGTATTAATGTTTAAATGTTGAGCTTAGTAAGGACTCATTATTTCATTCATATTAAGGTTTTTAGATGTTTCATTTTTCTTGCTGTCTCAGCTTTGTTTGAATGAACCAACTTTAACATGTAAAAACATAATAATTCTTAAAATTGGGATTAATTCCATTTACGTTATCCTAATTTCTATTTCAGTATTTTTGACAAAATGTGAATAAAATACTTGAGGAACAGCATAGCCAATGGTGGAAATGAAGGAATATTTTCTAAATCTGCATAGGAGGAGGACACAGTTTTCTCACTAGATAATGCAATACTTCGCAAATCAGCTGTTGATTTTCTGAACATGAGATGAAATCTGTTATTCTTAGTGTCCTATTGATGATTCTAATATTATTATCCTCATTTAAAGTATTTTTTATATTTATTTTAAGCTCATTTAATTTTTTTAGCTGCTTGGTCTTTGCCCCATAATTGAGTTAGGTTTTTAAAACTACTTTGAAGTATTAACTAATGCATGCACGACATTTAAAAAGTTTACATAAAATGGCTCAACATGAAAACAAGTGGTGGCTCTTCTCCACACACCCAGAGAAAATATAATTTATAGTTTCTGTGTTTTAGGTTTCTTGAAAATGAAAGTGAAATATTCTCTGCTCTCAAGAAACTTATAATTCACATTTTCCCCAAGGCCGTTATTCCCTGGCATCTGGAGGGAATTGCTTTTCTGGAGTGTTAGACAATAAGGAGGTGGTTGGTTACAGCTTTTGATTTGTCACTGGAAAGATTTCCAAGCTTATTGAGTATATGCTAGTTGATGTGAAAAATACACTGAATTCAAACCATGTCACTTCTGCCACAGGTAACTGGTGTTTCATCTGAAATTCTACAGCATATTATTATTAGAAAATCTATTTCTATATCTTTATTAATCAACTATAGATAGAATATTTTAAGGTCTTGTGATAAAAACATTGGAAATTTAGTAACAATGTAGCACCATCCTTTTTTTCTAGTTCTGCTATTATTTAGAGTTCTTATAGTGGTTATCTTTATTACTCAAATAATAAACTTAAATGTCTATTTTTTTCTATATGAGGAGACATATTAAAAGATTCTTAAAGCTTTCTTTTAAAAAAAAAAAATCTTTATTGTTGAAAGTATTATATATGTCCCCTTTTCTCCCCATTGACTCCTTCTAGCCCCTCCCCCATCCCAGGCCTTCACCACACTATTGTTTAGTACACACACACACACACACACACACTAGAAGCTTGGTGCATGAATTCCTGCACAGGTGGGATCCAGCAGCTGGTCCCACCCTGGGCCAGGCCAGCCGGGGGGAGGGGGCCACAGGAAGTTGGCCGGATGGCTCCACCCCAATCAGGGTGTTAGGGCCTATTGGGGGCAAGGCTGGCCTGGGGGAGGGGCCATAGGTAGTTGACAGCCAACCTTGCCCCTGATTGGGGTGTTGGGGGACAGTAGGGGCCCAGATCAGGCTGGTTGGTTACCACAGTGGGCATCATAGCCACCAATTGTTCCGGTCGTTCTGGTTGCTCTGCCTGCCTTTCAGGTCACTGGGCATATATATATATATATATATATATATTTGTGTGTGTGTGTGTGTGTGTGTGTGTGTGTGTGTGTGTTTATCTCTTCCCACCTACCCAAAGCTTTCTTCTGTTTCCTGAAGTTCCTGTTTTATCCCTTGTTACCTGTTCCATTCCTAGTCTTTTTCATTCTTTTTTATGCTATTGGGTTTGTTTGTTTTTCAAATGTCTATTTTGTTGTTGTTGTTGTTGTTGGTTCCACACATAAATGAAAAATGAAAGACCTGATTTATAGGGCTAGTAACTAGGGTAAATTTTCTGCATGGTTGTATAAGTTTATTTGAATGAGAACCTTCTCCCTTAAGCGGGAATGTATTGGGAAGCAGGCTTCAGTTTGTGGTTTTTATTTCAGAATTAGAGGCCCAGTGCACAAAATCCATGCATGGGTCCCTAGGCCTGTGTGGCAATCAGGGCCAATCAGGGCCTTCCTTCCCCTTGAATGCCAGCTGCTAGCCGGGGCCTCCTTCATTCCACGCCACCCCCTGGTGGTCAGCATACATCATAGCCAGCAGTCGAACTCCTGGTAGGTCAAACCACAGAATTTTGAGATAACCCAGATAAAAATTCCAAACTTAGATAGTGAGTGTCTGTTTTCACATCCTTATTTTTTTATGGTGCATACTAGCCTTTTATTATATAGGATTGTATCCACCAAATTGCCAAAGTATAGGCAGTATTACTTAGCAATGGCAGACTTAGCTTGCAGTCTGTAACTGAGGCTGGGCGTTAGCTCTCAACTCTGCCCTGCTTATCTTTCGCATTCCTTCATCTGTATTGGGTGCTTTCTACACCTGTATCCAGTGCTTTCTCCAGACAGATGGTTTGTTTTCTCAGATGTTATCCTGAGGGCAAAAGCTGTTCTGTGAGAAGCCATGCCCTATCACTTAGAGAGGGTATGGAGGAGGTGTTTCAGAGGGCTGCACATTCTCAGTGGATTTTAATTAATCCCCAGGATGATTCTTCTGAGCCCACCCTTGCGCTCTGTGTTCTGTGGGAAGGAAGAATTTACTACTGGTCTTTGGAGATGCATTTTCCATACCCTTTTGTTTGCCTGTCTGTGCCCTTTCATCTGCTCACTCTGTACCCTGTTTCTCAAACTTCCTGGTCTTCTGCTCATGCCTTTCTCTTTATTTCCCTCCAGCACTGATACAACTTTATTATTTTAAAAAACAAAGAGAGAGAAGGGCAGTAGGTTTGGGTGCTTATAATATTATACTAAACTACAAATCAGTGGTCCTTTCTAAATACAATATTATAATCCATGTGGCTAGAAAATATTCATGATCACTTATGTACATGTCCATGTTAAAAATGCCATTTAATGGGCTCTGATGCCTAAAGAGTCAGATGTGCTATGGCTTGCAGATAGCAAAATCTCTTTTGGAGCACACTTTTGCTTGTTATTCATCTTATCCACTTAGTTCAGGTTATTTTCAGGTAATTCCTACCCCAAACAATGCGAATTACTTTTTTTCTTCCTGAGTATTAAAAATATAATCCAAAGAAATTCTGTCTACGCATGAAGCCATCATGAAAATTTAAAACCAGGATCTTGACCAGATATTAGAGGAAAGAACTTTGTCCTGTCACCTAGCCCTGCAGCGAACCCATGGCTTGCCATTTCTTGAAGGTGACTCTCCAAATCGTGGATCAGGACCAGGCAGCTTTTCCCAGGTCTGACACAGACCTTTCTCCTGCTGCCTGCAGGCTGCCCAGGGAGTCCTGCGTGAACTTCCTAGCCTGTTCCCACTGTGGTGCTTCTTGTAAGTAGATACATGCAGGTAACCATTAGAGGCATTTATGATCACTGAGGGCCCTTCTTGCTCTGAAATCTATTCCTCTTGCCCATAGAAGTGTTGGCCAATTCTTGGCTAGAATACAACAAGATCTGGTATATGACAACAGAGGAAGAGAATCAATGAATATCCAGTGATTAGTGGAGAAAAGGCAGGTATGTTCTCTCTTCTCCTGGGTGTGCCCAGTTGGACAAAAAGGAAACTTAGTTGGAGAAATCAGACAATAATTAAATAAAGCATATTTATTTTTTTCTTAATAAAGGATACTGTGATTATGCTGTGAGCTTTTACTAGGAAAGTCATAGACTCAGAAACCTCAGGTGACAAAGAAAACTATAAAGTTAAATCAACACTTATTCTTCCATAATTTTTTTTTTTTACTATTCACATAGTGCCATCTTTCAAAACGTTATTTATGCTCAAACCAGTCTAGCACACATCTTCTTTTCATTTGTGGTAATGGAGGGAGACTTGAGTTGGAGTGGGCAATACACAATATAATATACAGATGATGTATTATAGAATTGTACACCTGAAACCTATGTAATTTTTTAAACCAGTGTCACCTCCAATAAATTCAAAAAAAAAGAAAAAAAAAGACTCCTAAAACACTGCTTTATATATCAATATTTTCCCTAATGAAATTAGTGCAAGTTAAATTCCATTACGTCTACCATATATGGACAAGGGATTGGATACTGATTCACTTGACAACTATAGCATATCCACCTAAATTACCTACCTGGTTAATTAGGTTTTTAAATGATTTATTTACTGAATTTGTTATTTCTTTATTGCTATTGATCATTACATTTGTCTAAAATTTAGTACAAAGTTATTTTTAGAGATTGTTTATATCCAGTAAATGAAAGTAACAGGAAGTCAGTGGCAGCACTGTAATTTTTAGTAACAGGATTCAGTTCATGGGTCTTCCTTGTGTTCCATATATGACCTCAACAAAGGCCTTTTATGTTTCCTGGCACCAATCTTAATCTAGAAAATAGGGATAGCCTTTCCTGGACTGATGGACCACATCGTAGGGCTGTGGTTCTAGAATCTGTGCACTGGGTAATGCCTTGGTTACTGACAGGGTTTTTCACGAACAGCCCTCAAGATGCTTAGGAGGCCACGTGTTTCCACCAGGTGTTCTGTAGCCCTGTCCATGAAACCTTCCACAATAATGGTGTATTTTATTTCTGCACTGCCCAGCAGCGGAACCTCAAGTCATAGATCAAGCTCATGAAATATGCTAGTGAAACTGAGGAACTAAATGTTTACTTCTATTGAATTTTTAAATTGCTTTTATTGATTTTTTTTTTTTTTTTTTGAGAGAGAGAGAGAGAGAGGAAAGAAGAGGGAGAGGAAGAGAAAAAAAATTGATGTGAGGAGGAAACATCAATTGGTTGCCTACAGCAGGGTATATGCTCTGATCAGAATTGAACTGGGGACCTTTCTGGGCAGGGGATGGTGTTCTACCAACTGAGCAACACCAGGCAGAGCTCAATTTGATTGTAAGTAAAATACATATAATAGAAAATAATAATTACAATAAACATGATGCCTTTTACTTAGGAATAGTTATGTTTTTTAAGGAGGCACAAATGGTTATTCTTTGTATACATCTCCTTCTCCCCCTCTCTTGAAATAGTGTTACTTCTCATTTCTATTAAATCTATAATGTTCTATTTTCTTTATTGGTCTATTTTAATCCAAATATGTAAATATTGCCTCCTTCTTGATTAGCTTTTCTCTCTATATATTCACTTTCAAGCAGTGGTAATAATCTACAATTACTTTTAACCTGTTCCTTTGGATTATTAAGGATCTTACATTTAAAGATATACTATTTTAGAATAATGCATAGTATAATAATAAAAGTACAAAATAACATATCTGAGAAGATGAAAGTGATGCATTATTCTATTATGTTAAAATTTGACATCTTTTGACATCAGCTTGATATTTCTGTGACTGTCCATTCAACTTAAGTTCTTTCTTTTTTTTAAATATATTTTATTGATTTTTTACAAAGAGGAAGGGAGAGAGGAGAGAGAGAGTTAGAAACAACGATAAGAGAGAAACATCAATCAGCTGCCTCCTGCATGCCCCCCACTGGGGATGTGCCCACAACCAAGGTACATGCCCTTGACCGGAATCGAACCTGGGACCATCCAGTCCTCAGGCTGATGCTCTATCCACTGAGCCAAACCGGTTTTGGCTAGCTTAAGTTGTTTCTTCAAATAATGAGTTAGCTCTCATTTTTCCTTGAAACAAATTGAGGACCAAAGTCAACTTTATGGACTAAATGATAAATCATTTGATAGTCATTGAGCTATTCTTTGTTCTTATTGTCTTTAGTTTTGGTCACTAGGTTATAAATACTAGTCTTTGTTCAGTTTCTTGAATTTTGTATCAATGAATTCTATAAGCTTCAGAATATTGACTGTTGAAAATCAGAGTTGAATAGTTTCTGCTTTGGTTTTATTTACATTTATTTAAATATAGAGGCTTTAAAGTATTTTACTCAGTTGTAGATTAAATGATTTCAAGCATTTTTCAAGTAATTTTTAATATATCCTTTTTAAAACTTCAGTTTTGAAAAGTAAGAAATACAATTAAGAAAAAGTATCTGGATCTTCTAGTATTCTTGTTCATCAGTTTATATTGATCATTATATCCCACATATGAGTGAGATAATTTGATATTTATCTATCTCTGACTGGCTTATTTTGCTTAGCATAGTGCTCTCCAGTTCCATCCGTGCTGTTGCAAATGATAAACATTCCTCTTTTTTTATAGCAGCGTAGTATTCCATTGTATAGATGAACCACAATTTTTAATCGACTGATCTTCTGATGGGCATTTAGGTTGTTTACAAATCTTAGCTACTGTAAATTGTACATGGGGAAAAAGGAGACATATGTTAAATTTTAGATAATAAAAAAATCTTACTGAACCATACAGTTTTGAGATAACCCAGATAAGAATTCCAAACTTAGATTGTATATGTGTATTTTCATATTTTTATTTTTTTAGGGTGCAGATATTAAAGAATTAATGGATCAAAATGTAAATATATTTTTGGTACAGTCTTCCAGCCATCAAGTTAGTACCAATTACAGAACAGCTAACCAACTTTGCTCATTCTATAGATGGGTATGCCATCATTTACTCATTTCTTTTCAACAGAGAAGATTACTTTTTCTCTGTCTTCCCTAATATGATAAACAAAAAATGATTTCCTATTGTTGTTTTAATATATATTTTCTTGATATCAAGGAAGTTAAATATTTTTCATGTTTATAGACTACTTGTATGTCGCTAGTTAAGTCAATCACATGGCTAATATGCATTTGAATTTTCACATATAAAGTATTTCCCAAATTTACTGGGCCTAGATTCCCTTTTGTAAAAGTTTCCTATGATTCATTTTTGGGAACACAATGTAATATCTTTAATTACCAGAATTTTTGTAAAGAAGTTAACTAGCAATAAAATGCATCAGGTTATAGTGAAGCATCTTGCAATGCAAGTAGATACTACACTTTATTAGTTATATAATGCTAAAAAAAAAAGTATAGGCACTATAATAAATACTTACGAGTTGATTGATGCATTAAACATTGGCAGGTTGAAATTTTTCACTTAAATTTATCTAAAATAGTTTCTATGTCTATTTTGGAAGCATGCTATTGGATGAGGTTACAAGGACTTATTTTATAAAATAAAGTACCTTTCAGAAAGCCAAAGATACAAATATACTAGTACAAAGATTTCAAACACAAATAACATAGCTGATTTATTGTTGTATATAAAAATGTGACCTGGCCCACCAGCAAGGCTCAGTGGTTGAGCATTGACCTATGAACCAGGAGGTCACTGATTCCTGGTCAGGTCACATTCCCCAGTGCGGGGTGGGGGTGGGGGAGTGGAGTGGGGTGGGTGGGCGGGGCATGCAGAAGTCAATGGATCAATGATTCTTTCTCATCATCAATGTTTCTATCTCTCTCTCCCTTTCTTGTCCTCTCTGAAATCAATAAAAACTATATTTTTTAAATGTGACTTGTTTTAACTATATATATTAATATGCATTTTGATAGTTTAATTGTAATATTTAATTGATTTCTACATAGTTCCTTTACATATGAAGTGCATATAAAGCAAACTCTTTAAGAATAAAAATCCCCAGTTCACCTATAATATTTTCCAATGTCCCATGGGGTTAATAAGAGTTCAGTTTAGACAAATCATCTTCATTGGGCTAACCACACACTCTCACCCCCACCCCCAACTTAATTAGGCTGTCAATCATAATTAGTAGTGTTATACATTTTTCACAGCTGCCTTACCAGTGTTTTGTTTTAACCAAGTTTAACAAATGGATGGAATTTAAATGTATTATTGAGCATGGAAAGATCTTGACTATGTTGAATATTCTCATGTTAAAGCTCTTTCATTGTTATATAACCTATACATAGAGCAACTGAGTAAAATAAATAAACAAGAAGTTTGCAAAAGCAGAAAATAACAGGTGACAGCCATTTTTAATAAGGGATTATTTAAAACACAAGCATTGGGGAGCAAAATCTTTGCTTCCAATTTTTTACCAAAAGCTTCTGAAAGTATTTTAAGCAAAGTCTATATTCATAAGACTATGCATATGTTGAAATAAACTATGTGTTGACACCTCCTATTTGGGTGCAACTTCTGTTAAAATTCCAAAGACTAGTTTTAGATTTTCCTAGCTTTTAAATGTTAGTAGGCAGAATTAAAATCTCATAGTGTGTACTTGGACATACTTTTATATTCACTAAATAAAAATATTTTTAATGGTTGTAAATTTTTAGCAGAAAATAACTCACAATCAAGAAGTAGCTGACACTATAAAGCCATATACACTTTATTGAAAACAGTGAAGACATACTGCAGATGGAGAATCAAAGAATGGTACACTTGAAACCTATATATCTTTATTAATGTGTATTACCCTGATAAATTGAATTAAAATATAAATAAATAAATAAATAAGCACACTTGCTTCAAACCCAGTACTTGTGGCCTTTAAAACTCCGATCATCTTTGCAAGTAACAAGTGTAAATTATTTATAACATAATGAACTTACGAGGAAACAGCCATAATAACGAATTGATACTCTTATGATTCATAAATTTCAATACTTGCCCTAATTGGGCTTTCCTGCCTACTAACTGAAAGGTGAAAAATTCCTATGCTATTTTAATTTCTCTATCTTAATTATAATACTCTCTTGCTACTGGCTTTATGGTATTAACTTCCTATGTTGTAATTAACCACTACATATCTATATTAAATTTTCTATTTTCTTGAACTCACATACCCTTTTCATTATATTATCAGAAAGAGAATATATTAAATTCTTACCTGAACATAGATCTGTGGCTCCAATGAAAGCATACTGATCTCAGAACTTTCTACCTAAAGGTAGTGAAAATTTCTTTCTTCACAAGCTGATCTATTTCCTTTTCTGAAAGGAGTTTATGATAATGGCAAGACCTGAGGCAAATAAATGACCAAATATCAAGTTTAATAAAAGACCAAATAGAGATATTTATGTTGCTATGGAATAGAGATGTCAATTGCTTTGTATAGATTTCATTCTGTTATTCACCACTAGTTGGATGTTAAATAAGGGGCAAGTATTCTGTTCAGCCTTGCAGGAGAAGGATCATATCTAAGAGATTACTGGATGGGGAGCCAACAAAGAAGGTGGAAGACTGACAGATTGCCTGATGATTATGACACAGTGTAATCACTGATCGTGAAGAGTCCACATTGATATGGGAATGTATAAGAGCATTGCACGTCCAGACTGGGAGTTCAAGGTGGGAGTCAGTTAGGGGAAACTTCCCAGAATGTGTGACATTCAAGGTCAATTTGAAGAAGGAGTTAGTCATAAGAATTGGGAATGTTACTGAGGCCAAGACATGCAATGAAAAAATAAGGCCAGTGTCACCAGAATAAGACAATCTAACAATGGGGAAATAATTCAGCTTTCCCCCTTGATATTGAAGGGAAATGTTCTCTATTGGAACTCCTCATGCAGACTCTCAGGTGGAGAGCCTGGTCCCATCTTAAAAATACAGTCATTAAAAGTGTTGGTAGCTGCCGCGGTTATTTCTCCTCAGAAACATTAAATTTTCCTCATATTATTAAAGAAAGAGATCATGATTCCCGTGAAATGTTTTCTTTCAGTGAAAACTTTTCTTTTATGTCTTTTTTTTTTTGCATTCCATAGCATCAAAATTTATTCAATCAACATTTTTATGGCTTCATGCTAAAACTGTTTCTAATTTTTGCAGTTACCAATAATTCTTGCAGTGAACATCTTTGAAGCTAAATTTTAGTTGTGCCATGATAGTTTCTTCAGGATAAAATTACAGAATGGGATTACTAGATTAAATTATATATATATATATATATATATATATATATATATATATATATATATGTGTGTGTGTGTGTGTGTGTGTGTGTGTGTGAGTGAGTGTGTGTGTGTGTGTGTGTGTGCATGTATATATACCTATATACATTCATATATATATGTATGTGTGTGTGTGTGTGTGTGTGTGTTAAAGGCTTTTGATATGTATTGCCAACTAGAAAGATTTTTTATAATTTATAAGGCTAGAATTTGAGAAAATTTGTGACTTTTTCCTAAATTCAGTAATTCTTGTCTCAATCTGGTAATGGGTTTCCATTGTACCAACAATAGATTTAGAAATTGACAATTGCAATTTACCTTTATTTCCCCAACAGGATTAAAGAAATTATCATTTTCTAAAATCCTTAATTTTCTCGATACACTTTGCTTTGTTCTATAGAACCAAAATCCTGAATGAGAGTTCAGAGTGATTTAGTATTGCTTAGAAAAAACCTCTGGGAAAGTCAGCTTGCCTAGTTTCACCATTGCTGATTTAATGTTTGTTTGTTTTCCCCCTTTTTATTGAATTTATTGGGGTGACCCTGGTTAACAGAATTATACAGGTGTCAGTTGTACAGTTCCACCGTACACCACCTGTACTCTGCACCATGTGTGTTCCCTTTTCTTGGAGTTCTGTGGCATTGACCACTGTGTTGTACTTCTTAGAAGTCTGAGTTTGTGGTCCAATTTTCCCAGGCATCGAGCCCAAGAAAACAATGCTCAGACTGTGGATGGGAATCTGGGAATAAGCTGTTTTTGGTGCCCAAATCTGTTAATGTTTCATGGTTTAAAGGCAAAATGGATAATATCTAGAAAGTCAGATGCCCCCAGGGGACAGTTTTTTAAATTGGGTCCCTCTTGGGCTGATTATAAAACTAACCAGCCATTTATCAACCCAGCCATTTGTATCTGACCATATAAAGGAACATAATTTATGCAAATACAAGTTATTAAATGCATTAGAGCCTAGTAGTAGTGTTCCATTGTGTAAATGTACCACAGCTTTTTACCTACTCATCAACTGATGGGCACTTTGCTTCCAAATCTTGGCTATTGCAAATAATCCTGCAATGAACATAGAAGTGCATATATTTTTTTCAAGTTTGTGTTATTTTGTTTTTTCAGTTATATTTCCAGATGTGGAATTGCTGAGTAATAAGGCAGTTCCATTTTTAAATTTTTAGATTCCCTCTGACTGCTTTCCACAGGGGCTGCACCAATCTGCATTCCCACCAACAGTGCTTGAAGGTCTCTTTTATCTACATCCTTGCCAACACTTGTTGTTTGTTGATTTATTGATGATAGACATTCTGATAGATGTGAGGTGCTATCTCAATGTGTGTGTTTTTTTATCACTATTGTTGAAAGTATTATATATGTCCCCTTCCCCCCCATCCCCCTTGACCTCTCCCAGTCCACCCCCACTCCCCACCTGAGGTCTTCACCAACCTACTCTCTGTGTCCAGGGGTTATGCATATATGCATACAAGTTTATTGGTTGATCTTTTCCACCCACCCACACTCCTCTGCCTTCCCTCTGAGGTTTGACAGTCTGTTCTATGCTTCTATGTCTATAGATCCATTTTTGTTTATCAGTTATTGTTGTTCATTATATTCCACAAATGAGTGACATCATGTGATAGTTATTCTTCTCTGACTGGCCTATTTCGCTTAGCATAATGCTCTCCTGGTCCATTCATGCTGTCTTAAAGGGTAAGAGATCCTTCTTTTTCACCACAGTGTAGTATTCCATTGTGCAGATGTACCTTAGTTTTTTAATCCATTCATGAGTTTTGTAAGTTCCTTATAAATGTTGGAAATTATCCCCTTATTAGATGTATCATTGGCAAATATGTTTCCTCATTAAGTGGGTTGCCTTTTAATTTTGTTGATGGTTTCCTTTTCTGTGCAAAAACTTTTTAGTCTGATGTAGTCCTATTTGTTTATTTATTTTTATTTTTCCCATGCCTCAGATGAAGGGAACATACTTAAACATAATAAATGACATATATGAGAAACCCACATTTAACATCATACTATTATAATTAGGCAAAAACCTTTCTTGAAGCTGGGGAACAATGCAGCAATGTATGTTTTCACCACTGCTATTCAACATAGTACTGGAAGATCTTGCCACAGCAGTCAGACAAGAATAAGAAATAAAAGACATCAAAATTGGAAAGGAAGAAGTAAAACTGTCATTATTTGCAGATGGAATGATACTGTATATGGAGACCCTAAAGATTTCACCAAAGAAACTACTAAAATTGTTAAATGAATTTAGTAAAGTAGCAGAATACAAAATGAATATCCAGAAATTAGTTGCATTTTTATGTACCAGTAATGAACTGTCAGAAAAGGAAACTAAGAAAACAATCCCATTCACAATAGCTTCAAAAAGGATAAAATACCCAGAAATAAAGTTAAGCAAGGAGCTGAAAACCCAGTACTCATAAAACTACAGGACATTGAAAACGTAAATAGAGGAAAATATAAACAAGGGGAAGAATATAATGTGTCCATGGATTGGTAGGATTAACATTAAAATGTCCATATTCCCCAAAGCAATCTTTAGATTTAACACAATCCCTTTTGAGATACCAATGATATATTTCACAGAACTAGAATAATTATTACAAACATTTATATGGAACCACAAAAGACTCTGAGTAGCCCCAGCAATCTTAAGAACAAGTTTGGAGGAATTACACTATATAATATCAAACTATACTATAAGTCCATAGTAATAAAAACAGACATAGAAATCAAAGGAACAGAATAAAGAGCCCAGAAATATACCTACAACTTTATAGTCAATTAATATTTGATAAAGGAGCCAAAAATATACAAGGAGATAAAGATAGCCTATTAGATACAGAAAGAAGAAAGAAAGAAAGAAAGAAGAAAGAAAGAAAGAAAGAAAGAAAGAAAGAAAGAAAGAAAGAAAGAAAGAAAGAAAGAAAGAAAGAAAGGAAAGAAAGAAAGGAAGGAAGGAAGGAGGAAGGAAAGGAAGGAAGGAAGGAGGAAGGAAGAAGAAGAAGGAATGAAACAGGAAGGACGGGAAAGGAAAAGGAAAGGGAAAGGAAAAGGAAAGGAAAGGAAACGGAAAAGGAATAGGAAAGGCAAGTGAATAGAAAAGGAAAGGAAAGGAAAGGAAAGGAAAGGAAAGGAAAGGAAAGGAAAGGAAAGGAAAGGAAAGGAAAGGAAAGAGGGAGAGAGGAAGGGAGAGGGAGGGAGAAAAGGAGGGAGGGAGGGAGGGAGGGAGGGAGGGAGGGAGGAAGGAAGGAAGGAAGGAAGGAAGGAAGGAAGGAAGGAAGGAAGGAAGGAAGGAAGGAAGAAACTAGACCACTTTCTTACACCATACACAAAAATAAACTCAAAATGGATGAAGTACATTCTCTAATTATTATGACAATATTTTCTTCATCCAAAAGCAATGACCAAAAGTACACATGTATTTGTAGAAGTTCAGCATGTTGCATATCCCATGTTCCTCCTGCCATTGATGAATGAATGATAGTTCACCTGATTCCTTTCTCCCTTGCACGCACATCCCAGGCATTTGGGAGAAGGTTACTGTCTCAGGGTCTAAACATCAGGATGATATTCTCAGGTGGCCTGGTAGTTTAAGATTTTAACAGTATTTCAGATTTTGCTCTGTTAACAGATCTTGACATCCTAGAAGAAGGAGTTCTGGGCTCATTAATACACAAATTTGAGTGCTGCAGTGTCAGTCCTGACCTCAGAGGCACCCGTTAGTAACCTTTTCCATTGTGCTGTAATGTAATCAGAACACTGAAGTAGCAGACCGTTTTGTTTGTTAATCAGGAATCATTCAGAATCATTGCAGTTTAAAAATAAAACCTAATTGTTCCCTTTCTTTCGAATAAAAACAGTTTGGGGCTCTCCTCAATGCTCCTGCTTTTAAGGTATAAATTATATCATTTAAATCATTGTTAAAAATGTAAAGTGGCATTTCAAGGTACAGCCTTTTGAAAAAGCATAAGTTTATCTCATGTAAATCTGAAAGTTTATACTCAGTTACCAACTCTGGACATTAACATATCGTAATGTATCCGCGTGCTTCTCTGGAAGAAGGAAGCAGTCCTCCCCAGTGCCCAGGAACCCTCCTCCTCTACCAGTTGACACCGTTTTTTGAAGGCAAATCATTTAAATGTCACAAATACTATTTCACAGAGTATATTTTAAAATATCTTTCAAAACAAAATATCTGTTTATCTATGGAGGTGATACTTGTTTTCTGGTGACACAAACATGGTATTGCATTCTCAGGTCTCTATGCCTTTGCCAATTTATTAGGAAATTTCATTACATATGGCTAATTCTGCAGGAGGCTCTGACGTTCAGGCCTCACCCTAAATGCCAGCTGTGATGGCAACTGTGTGTCAACAGTGTACCTCCAGGCCTGGTGCCTGCATACTGTTGTGTCATTTGTGTCCTAAAGAATACCAGGTCGTCTGAACACCAGGACCAAAAATCCAGGCCACTTTCATTCCCCAAGCCAGATTCTTGAGAAAATAAATATGCCCAGGCTATTTTTTCAGTACAGCAATAAAGCCTGATTGTTTCCTTTGTTTTTTAATTAAAACAGTTTGGGATTCCCCTCAACATTCATATTTTTAAGGTATAAAGCACTTTGTGGGATAGTGGAGGCTGTTTGGTCGGGATAAATAGCTTTCAATCAAGTATAAAAGGTGTAACATCCTTTCCACCAACAGGCATGTAAGAGTCAGTTGGACAAAAGGAGCAGAGTAGGTTTTTCTCTATGACAATGTGCACTTGTAAACGTAATGATTCTCTCATCTAATCATGCCAGTATCAAGAGTGGATGGTTCTGACTCAGACACTGTGCAGAAATAGGGTTCCTGTGAACTCTGCCTTTGTCAGGGTCTCACAGTATTCTCATATCCTATCTCCAATAGTTATCCTACTAAAGTGCTTGTGTTCGTGTTTATTTAAGCATTATATATAGACTATCTATCTATCTATCTATCTATCATCTATCTATCCATTATCTATCATCTTTCTAACTATCTATCATCTATCTATCATTTGTGACCAGTGCACAAATTCATGTACCAGTGGGGTCTCTGGCCTGGATTGTAGAATCGGGCTGAAATCAGCTCTCCAACATCCCCCAAGAAGTCCCAGATTGTGAGAAGGTGCAGGCTAGGCCGATGGACCCCACCAGTGCATGATTAGGGCCAGGGAGGGACCTGGGAGTTTGACCATCCCGGAGGAACCACTGGAAGGCTCCAGAATGTGTTCAGCTATCTCACTCAGCCCCAATCAAATGGACCTCAGCAGCAAGCTAACCTACTGGTTGGAGCATCTGCCCCCTGGTGGTCAGTGCACATCATAGAGAGCAGTTGATAGCCTTAGCATATCATTAGTATATTATGCTTTGATTGGTTGAATGGCTGACTGGATGACCAGCCACTTAGCATACCATATTTTCCAGTGTATAAGACGACTTTTGAAACGAAAAAAAGTCAACCGAAAATCGGGGGCAAAAGACCAAAATTGCACAAAAATTACCTGTAGATCTTGATGGGAAAGTAAGCCTTTTCTTTGAAGTGGGGGGTAGTCTTATACAGCGAATATAGGCCTAAACCTATGTTTTAACTGTAAAATTAGTGGGTCGTTTTATAAGCCGGAAAATACGGTATTAGGCTTTTATTATATAGGATGTTAACAGATCTCAACAGATGTTAAGATAGATAGATAGATAGATAGATAGATAGATAGATAGATAGATAGATATAGATAGATAGATAGATAAATACATACATACATACATACATACATAGATATAAATCATTTCAGATACAATACCCAAAGCGGGTCATGCTTTGGGGATTGTACTGAAAGCTCATTTCCAACACCAAGGTCACCTAGATTTCCTGCTTGTTATCTTCTAACTGTTTTAAGTATGTGTTTTATCTTATGTCTGAGATTCAAAGGACATGCTTTTAAAATTTTATTATTTTTCTTTAAATTATTATTTATTTTCTTCTATTTTCTTTGGCTTTAATTTACTATTCTTTTTTAACCTACCAAGGCAGAGTTTTCTTAGTTTCTTCTCTATGTGCTTAAAGCCATAAAATTTCCCTCTAAGCATGGAATTAGATGTACTCACAACTTGATGTAGTTTTATAATCATGTATCTTCTAATTTTCATTATGATTCTTTAAACCCATAGATTATTTAGTCACTTTTATTGTCAAAATATTTTAGGATTTCTTAAATTATCCTATAACACTAATTAATTTTGCAATATTAAGGAAACATATGTGATTTCAAGCCTTTGAAATTTGTTCACATTTGCTCTATAGCTCATGATGTGATCTATTATGATACAGTTTCTTTTGCTCTAGGAGAGTGCTCATTTTGCCATAATAGTGTATGAAATTTTAGATAGATAGATAGATAGATAGATAGATATGTGTGTGCGTGTAGTGATTAGATTATATATCATTATTTTATTCATATCTTCTATAATTTAATCTACTTATCTAGAGTTATTGAGAATAGTGTCTGAAAATCCCTTATGTGCAGCATTATTTTCAATAGCCAATATTTGGAAGAAGTCCAAGTGTCCAATAGATGAGTGGATAAAAAGCTGTAGTACATTTATACAATGGAATACTACTTGGCTATAAAAAGTAGGGAAACCTTACTCTTTGTGACAGTTTGAATAGACCTGGAGATTATTATGCTAAGTGAAATAAGATAGTCCAAGAAAGCCAAATACCTTGATTCCACTTCTTTGTGAAATCTGATAAACAAATTAAACAAACAATAGAAATAGACTCATAGATACATAGAACCAATTGACCACTGTCAGAGGGAAGGAGGGTTTGGGGCCAGGTGAAACAGATAAAGGGATGAAGCAAAACAAAATCTCAGAAACACAGTATGATGATTACCAGAGGGAAGAAAAGGTGGGGGAGATAGAAGAGGGACAAATGGGGATAAATGGTGATGGAAAAAGACTTGATTTTGAGTGGTGAACACAAAATACAACATACAGATCATGTATAATAGAATTGTACACTTGAAACATATAATTTTATTAACCAATGTTACCCTAATACATTCAATAAAATGAAATAAATAAAACATATTCCTCATTATAAATGTAGAATTATCTATTTTCTCTTTTCAGTTCCAGCAAATTTTTTATGTTTTTTAAAGTTATACTTTTAGTTGCAGGAATATTTAGAATTATTATGTTTATGTGGTAACTTAAAAGTGTTATTATTCTGAAACCAGAGGCCTGATGCGCGAAGATTTATGCAAGAAAGGGCCTTCCTTCCTCTGGCTGCTGGCACGGCCTTCGCTCTGGCTGGAACTGCCTTTACGCCTTCTCATGCTGCCCAGAGGCCCAGAGAGGCTGGGGTGGTGAGGAATGGCTGCGTTGTCACCATAGCAACAACTCAAGTGACTAGCCATGTCCCTGGCCACTCAGCGCCTGCATATGCATATTGAACTGCCATCTTTGTTGGATTAGTTTGCATACTCACTCCTGATTGGCTGGTGGGTATCTTGAAGATACGATCAATGCGCATGTTACTTTTTTTATTAGTGTAGATATCATTCTTAATCTCTGTAACATTGCCTTAAAACTCTTCTTAGCTTAAAGTCTTCTTTGTCTGGTATTAATATACTAGTTATCTTTGCCATGGCTAGTGTGGCATTGATATATTTGTCCCTCTCTCTGAAGTAAAAATTTTATTATTTATTTATTATTTATTTATTATTTATTATTTAAGATTAGCTTCCAATTTATATTTATTACTATATTTTTACTCTTATCTTTTTTATGCCATTATTTAGGGTATCTCCAAAAAATGTATACACAGTTAACAGATATAGCTCAATTGATAATTTCTTTTCAGATTTAACCCATTGGAATTGATTCAAAGTGTGTATATATTTTGGGGATACCCAATACTTATATTTCTCATAAGCAATATATATATATATATATATATATATATATATATATATATATATATATATATATATATAGTGTCATATTTATACATTAAATATAGTGTCATATTTAATATAATTACTAATATGTAGCTATAATATATTTTGAATAACATGATTGCCACAACTTTTAAGAGATCCTAAAATATTTCTTTGGTCATTTTGAATTTAATCTCTAGGAAGAAATATTTGCTGTTTTTATATCATTTATTATAGAGAGAATAACATGTTGTTATATTCCCTGTATTTCAATGAATAACCTGAGTTTCATCTCAGGAGCTTACTTAAATCCCATTTTCAGGTTGCTATTTCAATGGCAATGAGAACAATAAAATCTTAATAATGCAGGGTGAGGCAAATATAGATTTACAGTTGTGAGTACCTGAAACACAGTTTATTTTTGTATTATCATTTACTAATTATTATTTTTATTTTCTATGCTAACAAATGTAAAGCTACTTTTACCTCACCTTGTATTTCAATATGTTTTCAATGTTTCTAAGAGCTCATAACAAGCCATGCAATCACTAATGGAAAGTAAAAATTTTATTAACGTTTGTTTTAATCACCTCTAATTAAAGTTTATCATATTCAAAATACAAATCTAAGGAATCTAGGAATTGTTCCAAAAAATGCAATTTAGTATATACTAATACTTTCAAAATAGTGCTATGTAATTGTAATATTAAGACATTATGAAATTATTTTATAGTTATTGTTGAATAGCCCTAAAAATTACATAAAACATTATGTACCAATTTGAGGTTTGAGTACAGGGGATTCATATACTGGTACCATCCTGACATGAGTTAATCACCACCCAAGTGTATGTTGGGAAAGGATGAGTCTGCAGTTTTTGTTTGTTTGTTTTATGGGACATTGCATTCAACTAGGATGCTGGTTTTCCCAGTGCCGCCTCATCAATGTCAAAAAGTAAATTGAATGATATGAGGTCATCAGAGGCACGACTCAGGTACAAAGACATCAGAGTTGTATTCATTAAAATCAAAACTTGATTAACTGTAATGGATTGCATTCCTGCCATCAATAAACATTTGCTGTCCTAGTGATCAATCAGTTGTTAACAAAGAGATGCAAACTACCTGATTTGTCAGAGGAAGAATATTTCAGGTGGTGTCTGGACAGCTGGCTGGCAAACTCTTTTGAAGATGTTTTATTATTTTGAATTAATAGATAAGTTTTGTTAAATTTTATAAAATTAAAGATTTAGAATTTTTAAATGATTTTACATGAAGAATGATTGGCCAGTGGTTAATATATTGTATAATAGGTGACTGATTTTGCATACAAAAATTTAGATTTATAAGTGACTTTATTTTTACTAAGGGAAGGGAAGGCTGAAAATTAAGGCCTTAAAGATTAAAATCTTTTCAAATAATTAAATTCTAATAAAACAAAGTTATATGTTCATATTTGTTGTAAATCAATCTGTAGCTTTTGGATCTCTTGCATTGTGTTTTAAAAGTTTTTAATTAGAAAACAAATAAGTTTGATCAAAGAGTATGACTTCAGTTATAAGATGGACAAACAAAACCAGCTGCAAGGGGCTGCAAGGGGCTGTGAGGGCTGACAGGGCTGCCAGGGCCGAGCCCCTTGCACAAATTTCATGCATGAGGCCTCTAGTTAATAATAATGTATACTTAACAATTATAATACAAAGAGAGTTTATCTTAAGTATTTTCAACACACACACACACATACACACACACAGTGGTACCTATCAGGGGTGATTAAAATGTTAATTAGTTATAGTCTGATCATTTCATAACATTTGCCATATATCCAAACACCACCTTTTACACTCTTTATACAGGATAGTGACAAAAGTATGTTATGGTTATGAGAAAGCAAAACACAGAATTTATCCTAATATTATTATTGTATTATTTTCCATATGAACAACTGTAAAACTACTTTTACCCCACTATATATACAACTTTTATTTGTCAATAATAAATAAATAAAAATAAAGTTCTCAAAAAAAAAACAAAAACAGTAATAAAAATTGACCTGCAGAAGCAAAAGAAGACTTTGGAAATGTCAAAAATCCAAGGATGCTTTCAACATGTCTGAAATCAATTCCATGAGCATTTGTAGCATTAAGTAGGGAATCTATGTGCTTAAGACTCTTTATTCCCAAAATGGCTTTTGATAAGTCCATCATTATGTATTCTTGTTTTGGGAGAAGGGGTATAATTTCCACTCCAATCTGGCATATGTTTATTTGAAACTAAATATTTGAGGTATTTTAAAGTAAATTTGGATTTCAAAAATAGTATTGCTATAAAATTTAGTTTTCTGACAGAAACTAATAAATATTTCAACATAGAAAATTTATAAATAACTTTCTATACTTTGGCTTTACAGGGGAGAAAATATGGTTGTCTCAAGTGTTAAGGCTGGTAGTTAGATTGCATATTAAATTATCTCTTCTGGTAATATTGCCTTGTTTACTCTCACACAATCCCAATAATTCTACAGTCACCCTATGAGTAGTCATACCTGGTTTGTCTTTTATAAAGATTCCCCTAAATCCAGTATTCAGAGAATGGAGCTCTTAGGGACACTGAGGACTCACCAAAATTAAACCACAGTAAAGTTGGTGAAGAACACCTTGGATTTTAAATAATTTTTTTTAAAAATCATGCACATTCCAATTCTTATTTATTTTGTCAATAATTTTTTCCTGAGCCCATAAGAAATGGATAATAAGTATAATATCTAGAAATGACACAAGAAATGTAAAAATATTTTGAAAAAAATTTAAATGCTATACAAATTATATTAACAAACCCACTGTATGGTTTAACTTAAAGTTTTACTTGTAAAGAGCACAGAGTTAGCAGAAACCGGTTTGGCCCAGCGGTAGAGCATCGGTCTGCAGACTAAAAGGTCCCAGGTTCGATTCCGGTCAAGGGCATGTACATTGGTTGTGGGCACATCCCCTGTGGGGGGGGTGCAAGAGGCAGCTGGTTGATGTTTCTTTCTCATTGACGTTTCTAGCTCTCTATTTCTCTTCCTTCCTCTCTGTAAAAAATTAATAATATATATATATTTTTAAAAAGAGCACAGAGTTAAATGTGTACCAGTAATTACAATGCAGGAGGGCAAACTGTGCCCTTGAAACTTACTCCCATGTGTTTTATCTTACTATCACATCCTTCCAACAGAGGAAATGACCCAAAATACTGGAGGATGCCAAAAGTAAAAAATTTAGTCATCTTCATTTTCATTTCTATATAAAATATGAGCACTTTATATGTAGTTTTAATACAATGACTATGATAAAACAGTATTCACATATTATAGGTTTAACCCTGATAACTTACAGGAATTGTTTTTTTGAACAACTGCTATGTGCAAACAAATTTTTCTGGATTGCGGAAGATCAGAGTGAATACAGCAAAATTACGGCTCTAGTCTGGTTTATGTATGGGCAAGCATAATAAAAGGCAGAATGAGAAAATAAAGTGAATACATAAAAATGGAACAATATATTGCTAATCTGAGCATTCTGAGGATCATTTCTGAGGTGGCTCTTGTACTGAGTCTTGAAGCATGGAGAAGATTTGGGAAGATCGAGTGTTTCAGGTGTTTGCCAAAACAATGCACTCCAGGCTGAGAAATATGGGGAAAAATAGATTGTTGGCCAAAACCGGTTTGGCTCAGTGGACTGAAAGGTCCCAGGTTTGATTCCGGTCGAGGGCATGTACCTTGGTTGCGAGTACATCCCCAGCCGGGGGTGTGCAAGCGGCAGCTGATGGATGTTTCTCTCTCATCCATGTTTCTAACTCTCTATCCCTCTCTCTTCCTCTCTGTAAAAACTCAATAAAAATATATTAAAAAACAAACAAACACTGGATTGTTGGAAAGCCAAGTGCTCAGTGTGCTCACAGGTGGCGGTGCCACTGGTCGTGATGCATGCTGGGAAGAGATCTCTGAGGAGGTGGACCTGGGTAGGGGTGATAGATCTTTTCAAGTAAGAAAAAAAAACTATTTTCTGTAGGATCAGGAAATCTCTTTAGTGTTTGATGAGGGGAGTGACACGATGAGATTTGTATTTTGGGTAGATAATTCTGGCAACAATAAGTAGTATTGATTGGAGGAGGAAAACATGAGGCTGGAGACCACTTCAGAGATTGTAACAATAGGCCAAATGACAAATGGCCAACTATAGAATCCAGACGTAAGGGAGTGTGAATGGCAGAGCGGGAGCCAGATTGGAGAGGCATTGTAGAAATGATTGGGCGGTAGTTACTGACTGATTGAAAATGCAATTGAGTTAGAGCAAGGAGGAAAAATTATCTTGGAATATTGAGCTTGGCTGACAGAGAAGATAATGGTGCCACTCAATGAGACAGGATGCACAATAACAAGCAGCTTTGCTGGTTCAGGATTAAGGACGGGGTTTGGGTGATGTCTAGTTATTTGTATGTGTACAACTGACAGTTTTATTTTCAGACCTTGAACTCAGAGAAGGTAGGTACATATGTTTCACAGGCTAGGGGATAAATTGACCAAAGTCAACTCACAGTCAAAAAGACCCAGGATCTCAGGAAATATCCACTATTCTCAAGATCTATGAAAAAGGTAAACACTTTGTGCAATTGGAGGCTGTTCTCTCATTCTCAGCCATTCGGTCTGTGATAATCAGATAACTCATTAGCTAACTATGTGTGGCTAGTTTTTGCAGCAATCCGAGTGCTATTTCTTTTGCCCTCTCCTCATTTGTTCTTTGTACAGACAGTCAGAAATAGCAACCTGATTGGAAACTGAGCAGGGTGTTTTGGAGGGAGCGTTGATAACATAATCCATTATATTCCAGAAGGGGCATCCTCGCAAATAAAGCCATAGAGGTGGAAGTGAACAAAGAGCCTTGGTAACAGTGTAGTTAGAGGGAAGTGGGTTTTCTGTGCCATATCAGTGATCAAACTGGAGGAAGGCTAGCACTGAGTGCTTACAAAGTGCCAGGTACTGTGCTAAGCCTTCATATGCATTATCGTTTTTAATGCTACAATTAATGAGATTTTTTATGGTAATGATTAATTTATAAATTAGGATATTAGCAATAATAACTACCGTAATATTAAGTAGAGCAATATAGCAATATAAGGTATTCAAAGTCATGTGAACATGGTCACTTGTTTGGGAAATCTGTTGTTGAAGGCTTTGTATAGGCTCAGTGCTTTCTGATGCCCATCGCCCTCAGTCAGACACTTTTTCTGTTCACACCTTCCACCGGTAGTTTTAGTGCCTTTTCCATTCTAACTAAGCAGTGATTATGCACTGTGGGCCATAACTTTTGCAGTTGGAGGTGTGGCAGTAAAACTAGCACAACTTTCATTTTCCTTCTTTACAATTTCATGGATAGAAGATTCACGCCTGCCAGTAGGTCTTAGCAACCTCAGAACTAGATTTCCTTTTATTTCCTTAAATCTACAACTTTCACCTCTTCACTTAAGGAAAGCACTTTACAGTTTCTCTTTGACATATCTGGAAAGCCAGCATCATTATTCCTCAACTTTGGGGTTACTTGAGGACAACACTACAGGACAGCACCAGATTTCATTTCACTACTCAGAACAAAACATAATTTAAAATGTATAAATTGTTTATTTCCATTTTTATTTAACATTTTCAAACCAGGATTGACCTTGGGTCACTAAAACTGTGGAGAGTGGAAACTAAAGATAATGGGAGACTAATGCAATATTATCACCCATTTTACTTATAAGGAAGCGGAAGCAGAGAGAATTTAAATGAATTGACCACAACAGCATTGCTATTGAGAGTTGAGTCATTCATTTGACCTGGCTGATTCTGGGGCCTACCCCTCTAACACCTATGCTCTGTTGTCATATGAAGATGTCAGCAAGGAGGGGAGAAAGGATTCTGTCATGATCTAAACAGATGAAAGTCTGATGAAAATTAGGATCATGCCTGTTTATTTTATAAAGCTATGGATGCAGAATGGAAATATTCAATCTTACCCATGTTGGGTGGATACTTTTGTAAACCTATCTATAATTCACCAATCCTAACTGTTCATCAGTACAAAGCCAAATACATCACTACTTAAGAAGGACAAGATGGGAAAATGGAGAGAAGAGAGAAGAAATTATTTTTACTAACTGAGGGGAAGGATACTTACTACATTTCTAAAAGAAAAGAAATCTAAAAATGTTTGGCATCTTCAATAGGATTTTATAAAATAGGATTTTAAAAAATGAGTTTTGAAAAATAGAGCTATAAGATCCAACAGATTGCGATGAGAAGGAAATGGTATGAGTTCCAACAGAGTGAGATAAAATATGATAGGATGCAAGAAATTAAAATGCAATAGCAAAATTAACTTTTGCTTTGGAGATATAGTAGTGAAAAGCAGTACTGGTACTGTCAGTCAAATTCCTAATGTGAAGGATAAATATTTATTCTCCAGAATGTGAAAGAGATGTACAAATATTTTTTTTTTGCAGGTTGTGAGGATGGCACCAGGTGTTAGGTGGGTTCAGACCAAACCTTTCCTAGTGAATTCTGGTTAGGAAAGAATTCAGAGCCAAGACTTGAAGGATAAAAAAACATTTCTTTAGAAAATCACAGAGGTAGAAGAAATAGACCATGGGAGAAATGGGTTTAGGAAACAAGTTTCAGAGGCAAAAGAAGGGCCCTTGCTGCTTAGGAGAAATAGAGGTAAGGAAAACACACCTGGGGTGGGAACAAGAGGTGAAGGGGAAAGGTGTTGGCATGCTCCTGGGAGGAGGAGTGTGCTGGGTCCTCCATCCTAAAGGCCTTCAAGGATGGGGATCTCAGGGGCGGTCCCAGGGAAGGCTGTCAATAGACTCTGCATCAGCTTTCTAGTTGGGTCCTTTCAGGGTCCTGGTCTCCACTGATGGGTTGGCCCCAGGGCTGGGCGTCATTAGTCAATGCAGCTGGTCCTGAGGTCAGCTTTGTGTTGATTATCTGGTTTTGCTGCTTTTCTGGGTTTGGAGCTGAAATACAACTGAGGCCTAGATGTTATCTCTAGGGAGGAAAGGTCAGGGGATCTGAACCACATGACCAGCAATATGAAAGGTCAGAGGTCCAAAATGCATGACCAGCAATATGCCAGGGGAGGAAAGGTTACCTGGCGGACCTTGGTTTCTCAGTTTTGCCCCTTGCTAGGTTTATTTCAATATTTGAAACAAGTAATCTAACATAAAATCTAATAAATTATTCTTAAAAGTAAATGAATACAAAAAGTAAGGCTAGGGAGATAGGAGAGAAAGGAGCTAAATTTATACCCTGATATTGGCAATTTTCCTGTAATATAAGCACAAAGGAAATTTTTTTATAATTTTATAGATGGGTAAAATGGTTTTCTACAAATAAGGTGGTAAATTAGTTGACTTCAGATTTTATTCCTCGGAAATACCAAATGCCTGAAGACTAGCACCATATCCACAGAGTATTGAATTTAGAAGTCTGTGAATCAAAATGTTTATGCCTAGTACATTACTTTTGTAGTGCCACCTAACAAATTTCCAAAACTTAGCAAATTAAAGCAATGCACATTTATTTTATTCTGTGTCTCTTTATCAGTGAGGTCCTCCTCCATGGATTAATATGTGAATCTGTTACATAGGTAGTCATTTTGGAATGAAAAGCTAGCATCCTTTATATCAATACTTTGTGCAGTTTTTCATAATTATTATACTCTGGTAACTAAATCTGAACTATGTTAGTTGGGGGACTTATATTATATACCTAAATTATTGAAGATGAAATACTTGCACATCTCAGACTGAACAAAACAGTCTGTTTATATCTTCAAAAAGAATGATATTTTCATGGTAAAACTATAATTTTTATTTATTTTTCATTTTTAAAAAATTCTTTATTGTTGAAAGTATTATATATGTCTCCCTTTTCCCCATTAACCTCTTCCCACCCGCTCTCACACCCCAGCACAGGCCCTCATCCCCCTACTGTCTGTGTCCATCGGTCATGCTCAGATGCAGCATACAAGTCCTTTGGCTGATCTCTAACCCACCCCCTTCCAACCTCCCCTGAATTCCCTCTGAGGTTTGATAGTCTAATCAATGTTTCTGTGTCTCTGGGTCTATTTTTGTTCATCAGTATATCTTGCTCATTATATACAACAAATGAGTGAGATCATGTGATATTTATCTTTCTCCTACTGGCTTATTTCACTTAGCATAATGATCTTCATGCCCATCCATGCTGTTACAAATGGTAAGAGTTCTTTCTTTTTTATAGCAGCGTAGTATTCCATTGTGTACATGTACCACTGTTTTCTAATCCACTCATCTGCTAATGGGCACTTACCGGTAGGCTGTTTCCAAATCTTAGCTATTGTAAATTGTGCTGCTATGAACATAGGGGTGCATATATCCTTTCTAATTGGTGTTTCTGGTTTCTTGGGATATATTCCTAGAAGTGGGATCACTGGGTCAAGTGGGAGTTCCATTTTTAGTTTTTGAGGAAACTCCATACTGTTCCCACAGTGGCTGCACCAGTCTGCATTCCCACCAGCAGTGCAGCAGTGCATGATAGTTCCTTTTTCTCCACTTCTTTGTCAGAGCTTTCATTGGTTGATTTGTTGATGATAGCCATTCTGACAGGTACTTCATTGTTATTTTAATTTGCATCTCTCAGATGATTAGTGACTTTAAGAATTTTTTCATTGCCGAAACCAGTTTGGCTCAGTGGTAGAGTGTCGACCTTCGGACTGAAAGGTCCCAAGTTCGTTTCTGGTCAGGGGCATGTACGTTGGTTGCGGGCACATCCCCAGTAGGGGGTGTGCAAGAGGCAGCTGTGGTCGATGTTTCTCGACATTTCTAGCTCTCTTTCTCCCTTCCTCTCTATAAAAAATCAGTAAAATATTTTTTTTAAAGAATTTTTTCATGTCTATTAGCCTTCTATATGTTCACTTTCAAAAAATGTCTGTTTAGATCCTTTGCCAATTTTTTATTGGATTGTTTATCTTCCTTTTGTTGTTATATGAGTTCCCTATAAATTTTGGAGATTAGACCCTCATCAGATGTAACATTAACATTGGCAAATATGTTCTCCCATGCAGTGGAGTTGTTTAGTTGATTTTTTTTTTTCTGTGCAGAAGCTTTTTATTTTGATGTAGTCCCATTTGTTTATTTTCTCCTTAGTTTCCATTGTTCTAGGAGCAGTATTGATAAAGATATTGTTATGGGATATGTCTGTTATTTTGCTGCCTATGGGTTTTTCCCCATCTTTTTGTATTTTTCAAGTAAATGTTAATGGATATATATTACTTTTTAAATAAAATAAAATAAATTAAATGTTAGTTATGGGTATTAATAATATGAAAACACAGGTGTGATTTTTCTTTTATTTTTTAATATTTAAATTTCAACATTGAACATATATTACATACATGATTTTAAAAGAAACAATTTTAGAGAAAGGTTATTTTATATACAGTTCTACATTTATCTATTGTATGCATTACCCATCTATCAAGACCTACTATATACCAGCAACATGCTAAGGATTGTGTATACCTAAGTGAATCACACACTTTCTATCCTTACGTATCTTACTGTATAGGGGGAAAGACAGACATTTAACAGATAAATTTTATAGTGGCATAGTAAGTATTTTTACATACTGCAGCACAGGGAACAAAGTAATAATTGTAAAAAATCAGACATTTCCCGATGTGAATTGATTTATTGAAAATGAAAGATGTCCAATAACTCTTAGTGCTTTTTTGTTTCTTCTAATACTGTTATTTCTATTGAATGTTAAACTATTTCTGGGAAGAGAAATAGTTTGAGATGAAATATGTAAAGTTCTGTGGTTAAAGTATAAAGAATGTATCACCTGCTTTCTTTGAGCATCGATGGTGAGTTTTTTTAAGAGTACTAAAATGTATTTATTAAGAGTAAAAAATCCAGTGGAATTATTTTGTTCTATGATGCTTCTTTATGAATATGCCAAAAGAAACACATATGTAAACCCTATTTGCATTATTGGGAACATATGAAATGAAATTTGTTCTGATTTTTTTCTGATTTGCAAATAGGGATTTTTACTGAGCCACCCAGATGAGCAATTTCAAAAATTTCAACCAAGTCCTAACTGTATTCATTTTCAGTTTAGTGTTTAAGGGTCTATTACACTAAAAAGACCATAGGGAAAGCAGTGTGTTACATTTTTGATGCCCTCTGAAGCATCTCTAAAGGATTTTCCTATTTTATAATCACCACATCCTACACACTTCTTAGAGAAATATGGGATTAAATATTCCTGCATTAATTTGTTGTTTAAAATATATTTTGATTGTATCTATGTTGGGCCAAACACCACACTAAACCCTTAATAAATAGCATTAAACATGATGGTCTAGGTTTCTTCATGAAGCTTAGGGAGAAACAAAATTTAAAGTTGATGCCTTTATAGCTAAGTTCTCAGGCCCTAAATCCATATAAATGTGTGGTTTTTTTTTGTTTTTTTTTTTTGTTTTTTTTTACTGTTTAAAAGGCTCCCAGGAAGTTTTTCTCTCTGCACATTCAACTTCCCCAACCTTAACCTGGTATTGAGTTATAATGCACTCCTTTTTGTTCTTCCCAAAGGAAAGTATCTTTGCTGACAGCACATGGGTGGTAACCAAACCATAATCATTACATCCTTAGCTTTGGTCTAACATAATGGTAAGCATGGCTACCATAGTGTCTCAGTGTGAACAAAGAATGCTTCATTCATGGGTTAAGGTGTATATACAAATGATAGATAAGAAAGGGGGAGAGGGAGGGTGGATAAAGTGAGGTAGGTGAGGGGATAAAGTGACGTAGATGAGGGGATGTGGAACAAAAAGGGAGGGGGTTGAGAATAGAATAAGAATGAAAAACAATTTAGATTCATTTTGAAAAACCTTCACAGTTACTTTTTAGAGACTCTATAAAAATTAATTTTATGAAAAAAAATCACATTATAGCAAATAGTTTAAAAATGCCTATACCTGAGACTAGATATAATCATACCAACATGTTTGTTTTTTTGTGTGTTTTTTTTTTTTTTTTCTCCTCCAAATGTCACTTGGCAGAAATGGAAGGACATGCCTTGGCCTTTGGGTTTGATTTGAAAGATTCTGAGGCTGGAGGGAATCTGAATGCTTATTTCTCTAACGGGAAGACTTAGTATTCTAACGCTTCATCTATTCTGACTGTTGTTATACAGGCCTAAACCTTTTCACATCATCTGCTGTAGATGCATGTCTAGAATCCAAAAGTTAAGGATAGGCAAATCTGTAGCCTCAGAAATTTTGTAAAAGTACATGTTGGAAAAGAACTTGTTACTCTAGCTCTGTAGTTGGCAAACTGCAGTTTGTGAGCCACATGCAGCTCTTTGGCCCCTTGAGTGTGGCTCTTCCACAAAATACCACGGCCTGGGCGAGTCCATTTTGAAGAAGTGGCATTTGAAGAAGTTTAAGTTGAAAACATTTGGCTCTCAAAAGAAATTTCAACCGTTGTACTGTGGATATTTGGCTCTGTTGACTAATGAGTTTGCCTACCACTGCTCTAGCTGGTTTGGCTCAGGGGATGGAGCTTTGGCCTGAGGACCAAATGGTCCCGAATTCCATTCTGATCAAGGGTACTTATTTCGGCTGCAAGCTCCTCCTCAGCCCAGGCTCTAGTTGGGGCATGTGCAGGAGGCAACCAAGCTATGTGTTTCTCTCACATTGATATGTCCTTCTCTCTGCCTTTCCCTCTCTCTTCCACTCTTTCTAAAAATCAATGGAAAATATCCTAGGGTGAGGATTAGACAAAAAAATAAATTGTCTTCTTCAGGGAGTAATGAGTGAATTATAAAGTTTAGTAAAGGTTTAGGTAAATCTCTGATCAATAGATTCAGAAACAAGGCTCAATGAAATGTTGCAGATGCAGTGGTACTTTTTGAGGGGAATGTGATGGAAGTCAGGAAATTACTCTAAAATAATGGTACTATTAAGTGACAAAATGCAGGACTTGATACCTACTTTGGCATTTTATATATTCCTATAACCAAAGATCAGTAATTATCTACTACTTTCAGATTTTGTCAATTGTGTAAAATAATAGCATTTATCAAGCCTTTGATAACCACAGATGAAAATTACCTTACCAATATCTATTATATTTTCATGGTGTTCCTGAAGAGATTTGATACCTTTAATATAATTTCCTCTCACCCATTTATTTCAGTTCAAAATTATTGCTTTATTAATACTGTTTTGCCACATTTTTCAGTGTATTGCACTGGAAAATCTTATTAGCCTAATAAAATATTTTAGACATTACCATGGCATTAGGTTCACAGCTAAGGTGTTTTGTATTATTTATTATGTTAGTGGATTTGCTTCGAAGATTTTTAAAAATACGTTTTTATTGGTTTTAAAAAGAGAAAGAGAGAAACATTGAGGAGAGAGGGAAGCATTGATCAGTTGCCTGTTGCCTTTCACATGTGCCCCAACGGGAGATCCAGCCCACAGCCTGGATCTCTGCCCTGGCTGGGAGTCAAACTGAGACCTTTCCGTGCACATTCAGCTGCTCCAACCAACTGAGCCACACCAGCCCGGGCTGGAGAATTTAAAAAAAAAACATTAATAATTTAAAATGATGGGAAGTATTTAACATTATGAATTTTGCATTTGATTGACTCTTTGAAGCAATAATCTTAGAAAATACTTCCTTTAAAAATGCAATTATTTATCATCTTAATATGCCCTATAGCTATACTTAAATTTTTTAATTAATAATATAATTACATAGTTTAAAATTCAAAAAGTATGAAAAGCAGAAGTGTTTTGTCTGCCCCTGTCCCATGGACAGTTCCCTTCCCCAGAGATAACCAATATTATCAGTTTCCTGGATATCCTCCTAAAGATACTTTCTTTGTTCATAGCCAAGCAATGTGTGTATTTTTCACAAATGGCAGCACTCTGAGCACTCTCTTTTCTTGATTGTACGGTGTCATTCCCTGGTTCCCCAGGAGACTTCTCAAACAGGGACTGTTCGCCGTCCTTTCCAGACTCTGACTTTTCTGGATGCCCTCACATAACAGTGCTCTTCTGTTGTTTGCTTTCCCCTTTAGATCACTCTCCATGATTGCCAGTCAAGTAATTACTCACATAGTTAGTGATTTGCTGTCTGTTCTATTAAGATGTAAACAGAGGCTGCACTGGGCCCATGCTGAACTCTTTAGCCTCACCTCTCACTCACTCCCTTGTAGGTCAAGTTCAGGTCAAGTTCAAGTTTCTGTGAGCTTTTTCTCCCTTTTTTGAACCCTCTGTGATCTTATTAATATGTGGATCAGATATTATCCTCATCCGTCAGATTTTAGCTTAAATGGTGCATCTAAGAGAGGTTTCCCCTAACCCTATGAATCTAAGATGATCTTCCTCACTATTCATTGTTTAAATCTTTTTTTTCTTTTATAATATATCAACATTTATAATTATTTTATTTATTTCATCGGGTTACTGATGTAATTTATTTCCTCTCCATTAAAATATAAACATTGCAAATATAGGGTTCATTTATGTCATGTTTCTGTAATGTCCTTTGCATTTAATATGTTCTGGCCTATAGTAGGTGGCTAATAAACATTTGTTGGTGGAAGCAAAGGAGGGCGGAAAAATGGAAGAAAAGAAGAGGAGGGAGCGAGGAGGAAGGTTGATTTTACTAGTTCACCACTATTTCATCAAAATATGCCACAGTGACTTTTATATTATAGAAATGGGTATTATGGGTATTTAATAAATATTTGGGTAAAAAAATTAACTTTCAAGATTTTTATACTCAGCCTTTTGCTCTCATTCTATAAACTTTATACAGAAATAGGGGCAACTTCATTCACACTATTTCTTCAACCACCATGGCTATGCCAATGAATCTCAGGCCTAAATCTGAGTCCGTCATGCTCTGGTTCAAGAAGCACATATATAATAGCCTCATGGACGTTGCTGCTTAGTGATATCACAGGACCCTTAAACTCAGTGTGTCCAACATTGAATTTATTACCTTTCTACTCAAAACCAGTCTTCTTTTTTCTCTTTACTTTAATAAATGAGACCATCATCTGCTTAGGGACCGTTGAGTCATCTGTATTATTCCTTTTCCGTCACAGTTTCTACATATAATCAATCATGTCCTGAATGTTCTAATTCCTTAACATCTCTCAACTCTTTTCCTCTATATCCCACTCAAGTAACCTAAATGCCCACCACAACCTCCTACCTAGCATTGTTGACATGGATGTTCCTAATATGTAAATCTAGTCCTATCACTTTTCTTAGAATCACTGGGACCTTCATGTTTTATGTTTTCATACCCACTGCTCAAGCAATGCTTATAGAAGAAATGTTTAACTTCTAAATGTTTTAGTCATGGCCTTCTCGTAGTCTGACTTCTGGCTACTTCTGTTATATGTACTCCAGACTCCAGTCATAAGGAATGAAAGGCCATTGCTTTTAGCATGCCTCACTTCTGCCTAGAGAAGCCCTTTGAAGGTCTTAATTCTTATTCATTAAAATTTAACTTAAATATTACCTCCTCTTAAAGCCTTCCCTCATAATGCCATGTGAGTATGTATCCTGCTGCTTCTGTACATTCTTCTGTAGTGACACTTGCTACATTGAGCTCTCACTGCCTTAAGTTGCCTTCTTCTCCACCATCAGAGCTTAGCCAATTGGTCAGATGACTGAATGGCTACAGGGGGATTTATTTTTCAAGAAGTTACATAACACATTAAAACTATGGTTAGAACCTAGAGTTGGAGGAAGATAAAACCTCGATTAAAAAAAAAAAAAAGACTGTCTTATTAGTACAGACAAAACTAAAAACACAGGATGGAACTTAAGACACAGGAATCTTATGAGCAAGAGTAAGAAGCCAAACATTTAGAAACTAAATAATAGGGACCAGTAGAGCTTGCTGCAGAATAGCTCTCACTGGGCTTAGGCTACTATGGGTCTGGGCTGGAATTTAACGGGATGCATTTTCTGTAGCTTGTACTGGAATAAATAGTAGAAGGCATAAATGCACTCATAGAACATTATTAGCAGATACTATACTGTGTATAATTTTGTTTTATTTTTTTCCTTTGTGATATAAACCCCTGAGGATTCAATACAGATTATGAGGTCGCAAAACTTTTTAATGTTTTTAGAGTTTAAGTCTGAATAGAGACTGCAAGTAGGATTATCTCTCTTCGCATTTCAGTAACTGAGGAAATTTATTATGTATAATTAAGTCTCTTGAAGGATAACTTCATCTGGGCAGAAAGAGAAGGAGGGAAGGATGATATTTTTAGTGGCTACTGTGATGTGTACTTACATGCAGTATCACAATTAGTATTCAGAATAAGTGAATAAAATGGATGTTCTTACCTTTATTAAGTAGTTAACTAGAGTGACAAGTGAGAGATCCAATATTCAATTTGAATCTATTTGTTTGTTATTGTTAATTCTCACCTGAGGATATTTTTTCCCATTAATTTTTAGGGAAAGTGGAAAAGAGGGAGGGAGGGAGAAAGCACAGAGAGATTGGTTGGTTGCCTCCTGCACATACCCAGACCTGGGCCAGGGATGGAGCCTGGTGTTTTCCCTTGACCAGAATTGAACTCAAGGCCCTTCAGTCTGAGGACTGATGCTCTAACCACTGAACATAATAATTCACTGGTTAGGGTGATTTTTTTTTAGTTTTAAACTCTGACACTGCAACCAGGGTTTTTGTTGCTATCTAAATCTTCATTAGTATTGTTTTAACACCATTCATAAGAAGAAATATTTGTGTATATTTGCATTATCTGATTGACCCTTTGGTGTGGTAGAATTTTATTAAAAAAGTAGCCAGTTGCAAAAAGAAACTGCAAATGCTAGTTTTACTATCTTCACTAATCACTAAATAGTTATCTGTGTAAAACCAAGTTAGGGCCATTTTTTTCAATTAGTAGGTCCTACATTATCACTTATATTTAACCTAAAAGAGTAATCATTTGAAGGTACCTTTTAAGTAGTTGTTTAACTGTTTTTCATGGTACTGTGACAGTTTATATTGAATTTTGAACATGTGTTCTGAATCTAGGAACTTAAATCTGTATTAGGTATAATATAAAAGAGAATAAAGAAATAGTAATTTATAAGAAATAAACTTCCATGATAAACTGATATGATATTATGTCAGGAAATTTTATTAGGATATTTTATATATTAAAATTTATTAAGCCGTTGTGGTTTAAAAATTACAGTAGTGAAATCTGTATATCCACTTTTTAAAAGAAACAGTATCATCCTTTGGGTCAAATTTTTCTTTTTAGATTTCTATTCAGCTAACCATAAGCTAGCTATCAAAGTACTGGCCAAAAGTACCACATATGAGAATACTATTCTCTCCTTATTAGTATCTCCCCAAAGGACCTCTTCCAAATAACTGACCATGGCTAGAAATGTGACATCACCAAACCAGAGTGCGCTATTTCATTCAATCAGAGTATAATATTCAGTGTAGCAACAAATCATCTTGTATGACAATACACATGTAAATGTCATTGCATGTGTCATTTATGGTCTACAGGGTTGTTATGCAAAATTCCCAGTGATCACGTTAAAGAAAACTGTTTCTGATATAGGTGCTTAGTAAAAATTGTTAGCCATTTATTTCTAGACACATAATGACATGGTAAGAGTAAAAACCAAACCACCAAAACAAACCATTCCTCCGGCTGCAATATCCACAGGACAAGTGGTCTGAATTGAGGAAACAAGGGAAGTTGATCACTGCGCTGCAAAAGAGCTTGAAATATAACCCAAAGGCAAGTGAAATACTGACTTCAAGTTTTGAAATAACAGCAACGAATTTACCCACAGACACAAGATGCATGGGAGCAATAAAGGAATTATACAGGTCTGAACACATGCCATCTGATTGCTCTGACCAAGGTGTTAATTGGATCCTAACTGCCAGATCTGATATCGGTGGTATTGTAGTGGGGAAACCTTTCCAAGTGATGAACTGTAATTCACTGAGCTGCTTGAAGCACTTGTAATTTACTGCATGTCATGCTATGAAGAGCCTGACCTAATGGACTTCACATTACCTGGAATGTTAGAAACCTTTCATCGGGACTAGTTGGTAAAAAAGTAATCGCAGAAGTCTATTGAGACAGAATGAGCAAAGCTGTATCTTAAATACAGCTTCCTAGTCTCATGGAAAGTCA
>NW_023425405.1:1365000-1390000 GCF_014108245.1 Pipistrellus kuhlii
TTATTTATCTTTTTTTTAGTGAATTCCTATAGTAACCTATAGTAGCAAAAAAAATGCAATGGGACAGGAACAAAAGTGATTAAGGAGAAATAGAAGAAAAGTGTCACAAAATAAATCACTTAAAAATGGAAAAATTCTGCATTTTGAGAATCATTCTTTTCTGAACAAGACACATTGAGCAGCTTACATTAACATATAACTGACACTCATAAGAAAACTAATTTTCTATTTATTAAAATAATTTAAATTTTTATTAGCCTAAAGTACTTAATTTGGGAAGAGCTTATGTATGTAGATTTTTGAGACAATGTCATTGACTTATTTGTAATGTTAAAAATCTCTAAGAAGTGCACCTGTGCATTCTTACATATATAATTATTTTTAATTTGTGTTTTTGTACATATCTTACAGAAGTAGAATGTTCAATGAGTTGTGTATTACTTGGTTTATCTTTCTACATATCTTATGTCTGTGTGCTGTCAGTTTTAGATGGCAGTGTCATAGATGGTAGGCCAAAAACTGCTTAACATTTCCTGAACATCGCATTACATGTGATTCATGTGATATTAGAATGACAGCGATGTGGTTGTTTTTATGTCTTAAAAGTTTAATTTCAAGGGAGATACATGCCATTTAATATTTAGAAAATAGTTATCCACTCATAACAAAAGGGGGAAAAATAAACTCTAAAGAATGAAAAGGTAAAAGAAAAAAAAAACTTGCTTAAATCTGCTTATACACTAAATCACTCATAATAGAAACAAACTATAGGGCAATAATCTGCATAAGCTGAAATCTGACGTTAAACTTGAAGTACATTCCTTTAGTCATAAAACTTTTCTTAGAAAATGCATTTGCTATTGGTTGCACATAAAGCAGTTTTAGTTGTAGTAGATGAGTGAAAACAATATGCTAAAGAGTGATAAGAGGCTGTTAGGGGAGAGAAGGATGGCACGTTTTTCACACATAATAAATGTTATAGAGCATACATATCTGCAAGTACATATCTATATGTGTATAGCTACCTACATCCAAGCAATATCTACTCATTTACTTACCTATCTGTTTACCTAGATTGGCAGACTTTTTAAAGTATAATATATCTGTCTTTCTCTGTGGCTTGATTTCAGTTTGATTCTTTGTTGTTTGGATACAGTATAAGGTAAATGATTATGGAAAGAAAAGGCATTTTTGTACATATGTAGTTGTTTTCCAAACTGTTTTTGTTTTAATCATTATATTTGTTTATAAAAAACAAATAAGTAAACTGACCATTAAGTATTTAAACAAATAAACAGGTGAGTTATCATTTGAGTAAATTATCTTTACAGCATGTAATTAATTTCATGTAAATTAATAACGTATTATGATAAATTAAGATACTGTAACTTCTAATGTGTCAGTGTGTTTTTAAAAAACCCAAAAATATTTTTGAAAATATCACTTTTGAATTTCTTGCTGTTATAATGTAATTCTTTTCCTTCCACAAAATTATATCTACTTAATTCATGTTTCTAGATACTAATATGCAACAGAAAGACATCTTTTTTTTAGTATTAAATATGAACATATTTTTCTTAAGAGTGCACTTAATCTACCCTGAATTTCTTTTCCTTTTTATTCTAATTTCTTTTTCATTATTACTTTCTCCTTTATAACATAAAATGCCAGACTTGAAAATGTTGAGTTGCATTAAAAAAGGCTATTCAAATAAATTGTGAACTGTATCTGTTAATCTTTTTTCTGTTTTCAAAGACACACGGTGTTCCAAGAATTTGTTCTAAAGCATTATTCATATAAATACTTGCTCTTATTTACAGTAAAAGTGAATTGTTTTTGCTAGGAAAGAAAGAGATTGCTTTTTCAAAGTTTGCAAATGTGGCAGGTTCACATGCTGCTTCGTACTACAAGTGGTGCCTTGGAGTAGAGCGCCTGCCTAGGGACATAGCACACACCTCAGGCTTCTCTGCGAGGTCCTCCTATTCACCTCTCTGGCCATCCTTTTCCTCTCTCTCCGCATCCTTTGCTTGTCTCTCCAGGACTTTCTCTCTAGCTTTTCTTACCCTGTATTTTTCTTGCTTCCTCTTTCTCCCTCCTTATTTCCTTTTATTCTTTGACTCTTTAATTCTCAGATCATTGAGAAGGAAATGGTAGAAAGGAAATGTTAAGCAAAATGCTTTTTTTTTGTTGTTGTTTAATGAGTAATCTTTCAGCAATTTTTAGATTTCTAGACTTCCTGGTGTAAGTTTAGTTAACTTGAAATAAAATTTTTAAAGATGAAGCTGTGATTCATTCTTTGAGAGGATCTGTGGAATTATTTGGTAAGATATATATATATATATATATATATATATATATATATATGGTAGAGTTACTACATGTACTCATGTAGTAATATGCGTTATTACATGTATTATATTTTCTAGTACTATATATTTTATTTTTTGTATAAAATTTTAAAGATGGTGATTACGTTTTATGAATAAGCACATTCTGCATACATTCTTTTTATAGCTTTGGTAACATATTTATAGGCATGTTATTTCCTATTGTTTAACCTCTATTATTTATCTTAATCATACCTTTAAAACATTCCAAAAGGCTTTTTGTTTATAGCACTGTGACTTAAGATGACTCACTATGAAGTATCGAGAACACTGTGTATGATAACTGTTTATTTTTAACTACGCTAATAAAAGCTCACATACCTTAGCATAATACATTAGAAGGTGTGGAGCATGAGGATAGAGTCTTTATGATGAAACACGATGCATCTGGAAAGCTAGTGTAGAACAACAGTGGTACTTTAACATTCTTATGAAGTCATTCGATAGTATATCAAATATTACATAAAATTATAGGCCATCATCACCAAGGAGCTTATTCACGATGACATACAGCTGTGCAGTAGGTTCACCGGCATTGGCTGTGACCGCGTGTTCTCTCTTCTCTCCGTCAGGTACCCGTGTCGGTGGCCATGATGACTCCCCAGGTCATTACCCCCCAGCAGATGCAGCAGATCCTGCAGCAGCAAGTCCTGTCCCCTCAGCAGCTGCAAGCCCTGCTCCAGCAGCAGCAGGCCGTCATGCTGCAGCAGGTAATGTGGGTTACCTGCTTTGGTGTTCTCGCTTCGCGCGGGAGCTAGGCCCTCGCGGTCTCCACATCGTGGGCATGTTTGACAGTGTACTCTCCATTGGAAGGGCCAACTTACCAGCAGCTAGAACATAACTGTGGTGCCTTCACTGCAGAGCCACAAGAGAACAGATCCCTTGTCGTTGTTGTTTTTGGATTCATTAATGTGTAGGGTAAGAGCAGAGAGAGGTGTGATTGTAAGTCGGAATAAGTCAGCATTTAAATATCCCAGTGCTTAGGTACATTGGCTTTGTAGACTTGCCAATAAGCCTACAAAGAGACTCCTAGATAATTATTACTTTTAAAACTCCTAAAACTCTAGCACTCTTCTTAGTTCGTGTAAGTATGAAATTTGAACTGGCTATTTTGTTACAATAGGGAAAGTAACATGCCAATTCTCCCCCCAAAAAATATGTTCTTTGTTTAGGAACAGAAGTATCTCCTTATTAGAATAAAGTTAAGCAGCTAAGCCACCAGCCCATAAAATTTATCTTTTTTTTTTTTAAAGTAACAGAATTAATAAGTACACCACTGGACCCTCAGTGGACTTGATGCCATTGACTTACCTGGAGATGATGGTAACACAGGCCAGTGGCTTGTGTTTCTGTCTGACCTCCTTCTGTGCATCTGATGGTTACATTTTTTCCAGTCAGAACGGAACAGCCTGAGTCCCCATAGCTGTGCATTTGGGTTGTATACATGGCAGGGTATAACCTACTTTTACATGCTATTGGGACTTCGGATGTCATAACTTAGGGTGTTTATTTGGTCCTGGCCCTTTAGGATACATATTTTCTATACTCTTTTATTAGGGCTTCTTTTATTTATTCTGGATTGGAAAATTCCAGAACTGCCTTGGGAAAAAATGTGTGTGCAGATGCCTCCTTGTGTCCAATGTATACGTCTTTTTATTTTTATTTTTTGTTCTTGTGCGGCAAATCTTAATGGACACCACCTTAGGCCAGTCTAGAAGAGAGTAGGAGGGTTGTGATCCGTGAAACTTTTGCCTGTATTTATTAAAGTCAAAATGGTTTATTCAGCAACAACTACAAGAGTTTTACAAGAAACAGCAAGAGCAGTTACATCTTCAGCTTTTGCAGCAGCAGCAACAGCAGCAGCAGCAGCAACAGCAGCAGCAGCAACAGCAGCAACAACAGCAGCAGCAACAGCAGCAGCAGCAACAGCAGCAGCCGCAGCCGCCGCCGCAGCCGCATCCTGGAAAGCAGGTGAAAGAGGTAGGTCTGGCCTGCGCCCGCTCCTCCTGGGAACCGAAGAGTGTGAGGTTGGGAAGAGTGTGAGTGCAGCCGGGATGGTCTTCCTACCACGAGGCTTTTGCTGTCAAAGATGCGTCCTCTTGCATTTTTGCTGAGCTTTGTAACAGTGACCGAAGCCCTAGCCTGCTGTCCTCTTTTGTGGCTTGGAACTTGAGAGTCCCAGGCCAATGCTGCTGCCATCTGATGTTCACTAATGGGTCCGCGTACAGAGAGCAAGCAGCGCGCCGGACAAAGTACCGGTTCCCTTGTGTTTACGAAGAATCTAAGTTGGTGAGGGCACCGGATTTCTTCTCGGGGCTGCCGCTCAGAGAACATGCATGCAAATTGGACCTATTGTTGGGGGTTGGTGGGGGGGTATCTGGGGGAGAAAGCGGTTGAGCACAGATTTCAAAGTCACAGGCCTCTGATTAATGAACTGCTACTGTAGGTTTGGAGTGGCGAGTAGAAAGTTCCAGTTTGATATGCTCATAAATCAAACTGACAAGCCGGCTTCTTGGGCCCAGCTCGCACTTGTCAGCAAACTGCATCAACTATAAACATAAGACAAACAAAACATGTTGAAGCAGTTAAATTGATCAGCAGGTATCAGAGCCCGTTGTCTTCAAGCTGCCATTATGCAAACGTCCAGGAAACAGTTTTGACCTCCCGAGGCTTTGATTTTGTTTGGATTTGTGAATAGAATTTCAGGCAGCCATCAACTACAGAATAGAAATTGCTCCCTTATTTCTCTGGAGGCTTTGGGCAATCCACATGACTTGCTCCATTATGCAGCCTGTTTTCCAGTGAGCGCATCAGAAGTTTCTTTTCCCCACACTGAACGAAAAGGTCTCCCACGGCCGCTTGTCCCTCCCTGAATTGGACTTCCTTCTCATGCCCGCCTGAGTCCAAAGAACCAGGGATCGTACTGTCATGCCTCACAAAGTTAGAAGTTAAACTTTTCCTCTAACAAGGGCACTTTATTGGCCTTGGACATAATTCAGCCTTTAATACATTCCTCCAAGAGAGGAGAGGAAGGGAGAGAGAGCTCACAGGCTTCTCCTGTGGAGGTTACATCCCAGTTCACTAATAGATCATGAGAGACCACATTCACGGACCTCTGAGATCAAAGTTATTCCACTGGGGGGAGCAGGGGAGAGATGGGGGGTGGATGTTGTTGAACTTGACTGTCCTTATAAGCTGTTACTCTTTTAGCCTAGGTAAAAGTACTATCACCTGCAATAAGCCCATTAAAAAAAAAAAAAAAAAAGTGTGACCTTTTGTTATATATTTCTCTAGCCCTTGTCCCGAACTCTTAATGCAAGCTCTCTGGTTCTCAGCTGCAACTACATAATATTTGAAAGAAAGGCAACTGAGAACCTAGAACTTGCATGCATTCTGCTCGTGCAAGCTCCCCGGGCAGTGAGGGGTGTGCATTCCTCTGTGTAAGGCCGGTGGCGGCATGTTCCGTGCTGTTGACGGGCGGGGTGTCCCGGCAGCAGCAGCAGCAGCAGCAACAGCAGCAGCAGTTGGCAGCCCAGCAGCTTGTCTTCCAGCAGCAGCTTCTCCAGATGCAACAGCTCCAGCAGCAGCAGCATCTGCTCAGCCTTCAGCGTCAGGGACTCATCTCCATCCCACCTGGCCAGGCGGCGCTTCCTGTGCAATCGCTGCCTCAAGGTACCTGAAAGCAAACGTGTGCACTTCATTTCTGTGTTCCACTTCCTGCCCCTTCCCGGCCTGCCTGCTGTACACCTTGAGAATTTTGTTTGTAGGGCCTCCAGGTCTGTTATGAAAACACAATTTACAAGGTTGCATGACACACTTTTTTTTTTTTTTTTGAGACTCAGAAATTTCACCATACCTGCCTTTGAGTGGCTTGTTAGATGGTGAATGTGCATTTATTAGTCATGTGGCAGAAAATTATAAAGGCAACAGAATTAAAGCACTGTTAAACATACACTGAGAATCTGCAGAGAACTGGATTAGTGGTAAGGCTAACAACACTCATTGAGCACTAGTGAACTGAGTTTTGTGGACAACCAATCAGAAAAAAGAAGTTCCTAATCTTCATGTTGAAACCTCCATATATATATAAAGGTTTTATGTGTATCTACAGAGCACATTCCCAGTTATGCTGTGTGGGATCCCATCATGTGAAAAGACTGATCCTATTTTCTCTAAAATAATATTGCCTGTGCATCTGTTGAACATTATAGCTTTCAAAAGCTGTCAGCTGTGTTCTTCTTTGATTTTCTGAAAAGAAAACTGGGGATGTGCTTTCATAACACAATAAAACTATAATAGAATAATAGAACACTAAACAATAATACAATTGTATATATTTATCATTTGACTCTTAGCTCTGGGGAAATGGAAAGAGTTCCAGGTACATAAAAGAAAAATAATGGTAATAAAATGACTCCGTGCATGCTAAAATTCTTGATACAGGTAATTGGAATCATATATTGATAAATTTAATAAAAGGATATCCTAATTTGCATTAGGATTTTGTTAGAACAAACTTTAATCCTAATGAACTTTAGTTTGAGTTCATTATATTTGTTACACAGGAATCACATTGTAGTAGGAATTGCTGTATATTTTTCTGACTTAAGGATGCACTAAAGAAAATCAATAGCAATTATATATACAAAAAGTACAATTAGGCAAATAAAATAGTTTTTAAAATGCACATAATCATTGCATTTCCACATGAAATTAAAAGTAGTATAGTAAATATTTTTTTCTTTACTTATCAAATTGTTGTCATCTTGGATTATTTTCCTAGAATTCCCTCTTTCACTTGATTCAGGTACTCTAATTCACTGGATCCTCTAATTTACACCTAGAAAATCAAGAAAGTTTAAACAATAAAGGAAAAGCAAGGCAATAAATCCACTTTCTGTGTCACTCCAAAGAGAATTGGAATAAATCATGGTGTCACCTTAACAATGAATGTTCTATTAACAAATTATTCTTTAGGAAAATAAGTACAATTTGAGAACAAATGAAGAAATAAGGTTAAAAAAAGAAAGAGACTTATAAATTAATTCAGTGTAAATATGGATGTCTTTGGTAGAAATCTAACTATGTTAAAACAGAAGCAAAAGAAATTTTATTGATTTTTTTCAGTAACAGAAAATCTGTGTTTAGGATCTAAAATCTATGCAAATCTCCTCAGTAGAGAACCATGATCTATTATGATTATGACTAAAACCATTCAAACAGGCATTTTAAGAAAGTTTAAAATAGATGTTCGTAGAAACAAAATGTAATATATTTGAAATATATTTGTTAAATATATGTTTCCAAAATAAGCATGCAAAATACTTTTCTGAACAAATAAATGTGTTATCAGATAACCATTCTAATGGTTTTCAAATGAACAATTTCTCTTATTTCTGAGCTTTCTTTTGATAGAATTCTCTTGTTCCCTTTTATTTTATTGGTATGCTTCACAAGATAGCTGAGAGATAAAACACACAGGATAGAGAATTTCGAGGAAATGGAAGTAAATCTGAAAATGTACCTGGGGTTTGAGTAGAAAATTTATATATTAAACAAACAAGATGAAAATCATTTTCATGTTTTTCAGTGTTTAAATGAGTAAGTGTGAAAATTTTTTGGAGAACCATCAGCCAAACATAGCCAGACTGTCAGATAAGCCAGTTACAATAAGAAAAAAAGAAAAGGAAAAAAAATTCTTCAGAGAGCTGTGCTGGGATCCCAAAATGAGAGTGTGGGAAAGAGAAGAAATATTTGTTAGATAATGTAATAAGCCTTGAATCATGTCTGTCTTAGATACTGGTTAACATAAAAAATATTTTAATTATTTTTATTTATGGTTTCCCAGTTCACTTCGCATCAGGCTTTGGTTGGTTGACTGATTAGCCACAGATAAGAGCCATATTAAAACTGAGTAGGATTAATATTCGGTGATCATGTTCTCAGTGTATATTGGAAATTACGCCATATTTGAAGTATTTATCCCCATGATTCAATACAACTTCCTCGAGCGGCTTTCAAAGTTAAAACATTTTTTCAACTCTATTAAAAATATGTATATGAGAATCAGGTAATTTTGATAAAAGCAAGAGATATACCCACATTTTTGTTTATATTTTAAAGTAATATGTATACTAGCATTTCAAAGTAAATTATTTAAAATATGAAGCATTTGAAGTCATCATGAGTATTACTATAATATTTTATAGTAAAATAAGCAATTAGATTATCCCTATGCATATAGAATGACTGCAGATATACAGAAAGCAAATAAAAAAGCATGGTTTTGTAAATCATCCTCAAATAAAATACTGAATGTAAAGCTATTTACTACATAGTATAGTTTAAGTACCAACTAGTAATCATTTGGAAACACATATTCATTGTCTACAGGTTATAAAATAGGAAATTATTGTGCATGTACTTTAAATTGTGATATGTTTTCTATATCAGATATAAGTCAGTGTATCCCAGTACACAGTATATTCACAGATTTATTATGATTACAGGGACTAAAATATATGTAGTAAAAACTCCATTTCACTCCAATGTTTTAGATATTTTTGAACTTATAAAAGTTATTTAAAACATATTTTCATTACCCAACAGGGAGTCCTGGCTATGGAGCTGGTACAATTTTGAACTAACACTTTATGGAACTAGAACAGCTTGGAGATTAAGATAGTTTGAAATAATCCTATATAATAAAGAGCTATTATGCAAATGGTTGTCACACCCTCACACCATCATGCCTTAAAGGCTCAGACACTCAACACTAGGGGGAGAGGAATGGGGACCAGCCAGGCTGCGGCCCCAGAGAGAGACAAGCCGTCTGCCCTGCTGTCCGCCCTGCTGTCCTGGGTGCCAGTGGCTGCACCTGTGCCTGCGGCCTGGGAAGGGACAAGCTGCCCACCCACAGCCCCCTGCAGCTGCAGCCAGCCCAGGCGAAGCTGGCCCGAGTCTTGGGTGACTTGGCTGGCCAGAGGGAGGGAAGCCCAGGTCCCAGGTGCCTGCGACCTGCTGGAAGAATAAATCCTGGATCCTGGATATGGGGTGAGGCAGAGACCGTTAGGGGTGATCAGGCCAGTGGGGAGCAGTTAGGGGTGATCAAGCAAGTAGGAGAGCAGTTAGGGGTAATCAAGCAGGCAGGCAGAGGTAGTTAGGGGTGATCAGGAAGGCAGGCAGGCGAGTGGTTAGGAGCCAGCAGTCTCTGATTGTGAGAGGCAGTTGGATATCCCCCAAGGGGTTCTGAATTGGAGATGTTGCAGGCCAGGCTGAAGGACACTCCTCCCTCCCCCCCGCATGCACACATTTCATGCACCAGGCCTCTAGTATATAATAATGTCATTTATGCTGATTAGGAAAGTGCTGAAGTTTATCTTTGGTATGAGTATTTAGTAAAAAATCAGTTATTTGGCTTTGACTTCATTCTCTGCATACGGAAATATAAATAGCCAAATGCCTAGTTCAACACCATTCTGGCATCCTTGATTTTTTTGGTTAATATATGATCATGTGCTTGCATAGGTCACCAATGCATAATCAGTGTAAAGCACCAGTAATATGAATAAAGCATGTCATGCAGGGTTACTGTTACCATCATAGGATTCCCTTTCAAATATAAGTAAGTTTCTATTTGTAACTTGGAGGGAAAAATATATTGGGTGAGGGGGAATTATATGCTGAAAGTCTGTCAGTGAACAGAACAATAAATGTACAGAGTACATTTATTATTGCAGGTATAAAACTTATCTAAGTTATTTGTGATTACTCTTAATATTATGTATAAAATCTAACATATATTTTGAAATACATTGGAAAATATTAAAGTGTGTTGAGTTAGTTTTTGAGAAAATGTAAAAAAGTAGAAAGATGGATATTAGATGATATCATAAATCTAATTGTTATAGAATTATTTAATGAGCCAGCATGCATAATTTTATTTAGGCTACAAAACTTGGGAAAACAAAAACACTTCTGTTTGTCAATTCTTTATATCTTAAAGGAAGCCTAAAGAGTGGAATGTCAGTTTAGCCACATTAAAATATTTGGGTGATGAAAACTGAGAAATTATTGTTTTGTAATAGAATATCAAACTTTAAAAATGCAACCTATAAAACTTGTAATCTTAAAATCATAGGAGTAAATTTTAAAATATCAACTATATTCCTATAACCCAAAAGTTCCCATTTTTGTTGATATATTTGCATTTGGTCTCAGTTTCAGCCAAACAGTGATTTTTGTTCCCTATAATTCAGCATTTGGACAAAATGTGTGTTTGGTGTACCCTTCATTAAACATGTATTTTAAAGATGGGCACCGTACCTACAGGCTATGGTAGGCCCCTAGTCAAATATAAAACAATAATGTGTTAGGTTTGGCACATTACATATGAACAAATAGTTCTCTGGAAGGTAGCCTAGAGGTTGGAATAATGATGGCCTCTGGAGAACTGAGGACCCAGAGGTCAGGGATGGTGAGGAAATTTAATTTTGAAATATACACTTTTTTGTGATTTAATTATTTTGGTCATTTTTCAAAATATAAAATTTAATATGAAAATAAAAATTAGATGACACTATTTCAGTAATTCAAAATACAAAATATCTATAAAATTGGCTCAATAAAATATATGGATGATATAAATACTTCTTCCAAAATTTGTTTTTATTACTTCTAATTATAAGTAACCCTAGAAAATAAACAGAGTACCAGTAACTAAGTGAATCAAAAATTTATAATAGACTTACTTTTCATCTTAGTGTATGAAATGTTTTAATTTAATATTGAAAACTAGTTACTAGACTTAGAAAAGGAGCACTGAGTGTGAAAGAGCAACTAATGTAATTTTTACCAATAAGTAACACCATTGAAATTTTTAAACCTTGTGTGCCCAAGAATATATAATCCTACCTAATAAAAGAGTAATGTGCAATTAACCATCACTCTGCTACAAGCCAGGCTCACCAGCCATGCCCACCAGCCAATCAGAGAGAGTATGCAAATAAACCCAACCAAGATGGCTACTGGTCACAGAGAGCAGGAGGGAGGCTTGGGTTTCCCAGGCAACAGCAGAAGCCAAACTTTCTGGCTGCCCTTGCCAGCCTAGGCCTCCACTCAAGGCTACAAAGTTTCAATTATATTGATAGAAGATAAACAAATCCAAACAGAAATGGCTGCCAGACACAGTGCAAGCAGGAGGCTTGGCTCTGCTCCAGGCTCCAATGTTTTAATTGTAGAAGGTAAATAAATCCAGATACCAGGGCCTCTGCTTGGGTCGCTGGGGGGCGTGGCTGGCCTACAAAGCACCACAGGCCCCTTGCTCAGGCCTCTCCATACCCCAAGGGAACCTCCACCCTGATCTGGGACACCCTTCAGGGCAAACCAGCCATCCCCCACAGTGCACCAGGCCTCTATCCTATCTAATAAAAGAGTAATATGCAGATTGACCATCACTCACACACACAATATGACTGCCCCCATGTGGTCAAAGAAAAGATCCTGCCCCCATGTGGACATAAGATGGCCAGCAGGGGAGGGCAGATGGGAGGGAACAGACCTGCAAGGGAGGGGGAGTTGGAGGTGATCAACCCTGCAAGGGAGGGCAGTTAGGGGTGACCAGGCTGGCAGAGGAGAGGACAAACAGGCTGACAGGGGAGCAGTTAGACATTAATCAGGTTGGCATGGGAGTGGTTAGGGGGTGATAGGCTGGCAGGCAGAAGTGGTTAGGGGCAATCAGGAAGGCAGACAGGTGAGCAGTTGGGAGCCAGCAGTCCTGGATTGTGAGAAGTATGTCTGACTCAGTGGGATTGGGTTTAAACGGGCAGTCAGACATTCCTCGAGAGGTCCCAGATTGGAGAGTGTGCAGGCTGAGCTGAAGGCCCCCCTTCCAGCCCCATGCACAAATTTCATGCACCAAATCTCTAGTCTATATTATAAAAGGCCTGTGGCCATAACAACCACCAGGAGGTGCATTGAACACCTCTCGGTCCCTCCTCCCTGTCCCAGAGCAGCCGCTCTCACAGCAGGCAGGGCAGAGTGTGTCAGTGAGCTACTAGCAGTTGAGAGCTATAAACAAACTGCAGAGGGCTGTGAGCAGCAGAGGGGTATGAGCAGTGGAGGGCAGGGCAAGAGCTATGTGTGGCAATGGGCAGGGCAGCTGGTGAGGCAAGAGGAAGCGAGCTACTCGCACATGATTTTGTGCACGCTGGGCCTCTAGTCTAGATATAAATTATGGCATTTTAATTAATTCTCAGCACAGTGCTTGACACCTAGTTGTTACTCTACAAACTCTGATTCCAAGATTGAACAATTATTATATAACTAGTGGCCCGGTGCACGAAAATTGGCCATGGGTGTGGTCCCTATGCCTGACCAGAGATCGAAGTGCAAGCATCTGGTGTGGAAGGGCAGGTCCTAGCTGACCTCTGACCCCCAGGCCCCCACACACTCCTCTCCACCTGAGTCAGGGTCCAGAGTCCTCAAGGGGAGGTGCAGTGAGCATGGACAGCTCTTCTGTGATTTCATGGGGAGCTCAACCGGCCCCCGCGGTCCCAGTGGTTGTGGCCCAGCTCACCAGGAAGATGCCAAGTGGGTGCAGGGTGGGCTCCTCGCTGGCACTTGGCACCTGAGCATAAGGGCTTCCCTGGCACATGAGCCCTGGCACCCTGGGGGAGGGTAGCAGGGGAAGTAAAAGTGAGCTCGGTGGGTACCCGACATTGTCACCACACCTCCATCCCCGTCATCCCTTCCCCCAGGTGGCCAGCAAGAGGTTGCAGCACATTGCCAATGCCCACCATGTTCCACGCCGCCCCCTGGTGGTCAGTGCATATCACAGCAAGCAGTTGAACTCCCAGTTGAGGGGACAATTTGCATATTAGGCTTTTATTACATAGTATTGCTTTATATGCAGTTTAGTTAGAAATTTATTTCTTGATTAATTCAACTCCTGGAAAAACAAACCTTTTAATGACTATTTGTAGTACTGACAGTGAACAAGAACAAGCCAAAGTCATCATAAAACAGTAGAATAGGGTTTCTGAATTTCGTGTGGTCATGACATTTTAAAATTACATAATTATACAACTTTTACCACTAGTATGTATACATCCGTGAAACATGTTATTAAGGAAACTTGAATAATCTTCACTTAAAATGTTAAGTTTATTATTTTATGATGGTCTAGTTCAGTGATACCTAAATTATGCTATCCAGTACAGTAGTGTTCTGGTCGAGTGTACAACTCTCAGTAATATTTATTGAGGTTGCATTCACTGTAGACATTCAGTGAAGAAAACAGATAAATATATCTGCCAACATAAAACTTACATTTCAGTGTAGAAGAAAGCCAATAAATAAATTAATTGAAATAAATAGTGGAAAGTGCTGAGTAGAAAGACATTTAAGGATAGGAAGAAATAAAACAGCAGTAGGAAATGGGAGCCATTTGCCTGAGGCCCCTCCCTCTGGATAGCCAACCTCCCATATTCCCTCCCCCCAGTTGGCCTGGCCAAATTAGCTGCGATCTATCGGGGTGCACAAATTCATGCAGTGGGCCTCTAGTAACTAATAATAGTAATAACAAAAACCATAGTGCTTGGGGGTATTAGATTCATTACCATGTATGAAGCACTTAGAAAAGCATCTGTAAAATAGAAAAAAAAAACAAACCTAGTTGAAGTTGAGGGGCTATATAAACAGAAGCTTCGTTTTGAACTTGTAAGCTTTAAGATATTTGCTAAGGTTATGAAAAGGCAGCCTGCAGTCTAAGGAAAGGGCCTGGGCTGGAGATCACTTAATGAACCCTAAGCTTATGCCTGGTATATAATACTAAAATAAATGAGCTCCATAGGTTTTTTATTTTCCTCAAATATATTTGTAAAACACTGAGTTTAAAAAAGAGACTCAAGTGTTCTTTGTTCCTAGGCATCTCAGAACTGTTTTACACTCTAACGTCAATCAGGACACTTCTGAGTGTGTAAAACACAGAGACCACAGACCTAGACCTCTCAGACTGACACACTTAGAGAGCACTGTTGAGCTTGTGCATTACTGATAGAAAAAAAAAATAGCTTAAGTTATTTCTTGTAAATCATCAAAACTTTAAAGCTCACAAACTTTCAAAATTGTACAAAATTGAATAGTGGTTCCATGTTCATAGTTTGTCGTCATAGAAAAGAGCCAAGCAAATGGTAGATGTGACAACTTTGTCTCATGAACAGTATGACAGTTTACTTTTAAAAACCTCCCTCTCAAATTACTTACTCTTTGGAATCATCTCTGCAGCTTCAAAATTGTTGATTCCTTGGTCCTACCACTAGAAATTGTGATTTAAATGGGAAGTTTTGAAATATTCCCAAGTGGTTCTAATATGCAGATACTTTTGGGAACCACTCCTGATAATAGGAATCTCTTTTTGTTATGATCTGTTCTCTGCCTTCAATCTATAATGCTTAAAAACAATTTCCTCCTTTTAATTAAGAATCATTATTTGGATACTGAATGGTTATTTAGTCATCAAATGTTGATGTGCTTGGTATAGATTGCCATATCATTGTGATATCATGCTCATCCCATTAATTTTCAATACAAATGACTAGTATAATGGAAATCTGCTTTTAAAAGTAAATGGATACTCAGGTTAACTAACTTATTAATAAAATCCAAAACACAAAATTATTAATAACATCATTCACTAATATAGTCTCTAAAAATATCTAAGAGTTCTTTAGCCAAGATATGAAATTTTATTAGCTACTTAATTTGTTAGAATCAGCTGGTATCATTTATAATTCACTAGACATTGGCTGTAGAGAGGAGCAATGTCATAAACGGTATGCCCTTTAAGAGCCACAGAACCTACATGTGGAAACCAAGATGTCTTCAAGAAGTGTGTGAATTTGTTAAAATCAATGATGTCAACAACTGATTATTGAACACATGCTAGGCACTGGGGATATGCCAGTAAAATAAGAAATTCCTATTGTTATACAGCTTAAATTGTAAGGAACGGAGAATGATGGTGTGTGTGTATATATATATATATATATATATATATATATGGCTAATATGCTAAGTGTCTGACCATCCGATGGGTAACTATGATGCACACTGACCACAAGGGGGCAGACACTCAATGCAGGAGCTGCCAGCTGCAGTGAGCAGTTCTCAGGTGATGCATCTTGAAACCAGAGAGGAGGGAACCTGATTCCTCATGGAGCTATGTGATTTCACCTTCACCTGTGGGTTAGGTTGTTGCTGAGACACTGCCGGGCCAAATCCAGTTTACTGCACACTTATGTTTGCAGACACATAAACGTAAGAAAACAACTTTGCAGATAACCTCTCTCACTCCCAGACCTCTCAGGGGATGTCAGAGAGCTGGTTCCCGCCCAATCCCTGAAAGCCAGACGGAAAGGACCCCACCTGCTGAAAGGACCCCAATGTGAGGGAGGGACCATGGGAGGTTGGCTACAGGGCATGTCTGGCCAGTCTCACCCAGTCCTGTCCTGCGGGCCACCTTCTAATTAATTTCCATTCTTGTACAAATCCATGAACCGGGTCACTGTAAGTTTATAAAAGTAATATAGTTTCAGAGACTGATAAACCTTAAAAAAATAGGTAGGGTAAGGTCATAGAGAATGATAGAAAATAGGGTGGAGAACAGCAATGGTTGAGTGTGTGATCAATGATCTCTGAGAGGAAGTGATGCTGAACCATCTAAGTCAGTGGTTCTCAACCTTTCTAATGCTGTGACCCTTTAATACAGTTCCTCATGTTGTGGTAACCCCCAAGCATAAAATTATTTTTGTTGCTGCTTCATTTGCTGCTGTTATGAATCGTAGTATAAATATCTGTGTTTTCCGATGGTAGGCTCTACAGCAGTGGTTCTCAACTTGTGAGTTGTGACCCACAGGTTGAGAACCACTAGCAGGGTTGCCTCAGCCCAACCTGCACCATCTCCAATCTGGGACTCCTTGAGAGATGTCCAACTGCCTGCCCATTTAGGTCCGATCCCATCGGGCAGTCAGACATGCCTCTCACAATCCAGGACTACTGGTTCCTAACTGCTCGCCTGCCTGTCTGCCTGTTTGCCTCTTACTGCTTCTGCCTGACAGCCTGATCACCCCCTAATCACTCCCCTGCCAGCCTGATTGATGCCTAAATACTCCCCTGCCGGCCGAATTACCCTTAACTGCCCTCCCCTGCCAGCCTGGTTGCCCCTAACTGTCCTCCCCTGCAGGCCTGGTCCCCCCAACTCCCATTCCCTGCAGGCCTAGTCTCCCCCAACTGCCCTTCTCCACAGGTCATCTTGTAGTAGTCATCTTGTGTTCACATTGGGGCAGCCATCTTGTATGTTGGAGTGATGATCAATTTGCATATTATCTCTGTATTATATAGGATTCTTTTTTATAGAAGAAAACTTATTTTTTAACAATTTTAGAAATCTGAATTATCTTATTTTTTCTTTACTCTTCCAATCACGAGGATCCAGAATCACCAAAATAATAATTTTCAGTAAAACTCATAGTATAGGCATAAATAATTTAAGATTTGCCACCTTTTGATCACTCAGCATCATGAAATTTACCAGAAGTTATGGCTGGAGCAATGAGAATTCTCGTGTTACTTTGGTCTACTTGCCATTATGTCTAGATTGTTCTTCCACCTGCAGGGGGAGGGGTCTAGATTGTTCTTCCACCAACTCTCCTCTCCATCTTATTCTGTTATCTTTCTCCACTTTCCCTACCTTTCCCATCCCAATCACGCCTACATACATCTTGGTCACTCAGCATCACTGTATCAATCAATGTACATGCTTTTTGGGTTGTGGGAGTGGGAAAATGGTTTGATTAGCACTTTCATTTTTCTATTAGACATTGTAAATAAACATAATAAAAAAAGAACAAAGATTTAGGAGCCACAGGCCATTAGGTTTAAATTCTGTCACTTAGTGATTTGGGCAACATATTCATACAAGCCTCTACCTCCTCATCTGTAAAATGTAACGATTTCTAACTTTAAATGAGATTAATCATGATTATGAATGTAAAGCACTAGAATACAGTTTCCATAAACAATAGCAATTATAAAGACAACTACCTTTTCCCAGAAGTTTTTATATATTTAATATAATATTTTAAGAGCAAAGACATTCAAGTCAGGCTACCTTATACTGCATTTAAGATTTGTGACTTTGCATATGTTTTTGAACCTTGCTTCTACTTTGTTTCCTTATCCATAATTTGTTAAAATAAGAATAAATAGGGTAAAGGAAGTCAAATATATGGTGACAGAAGGATATTTTACTTTGGATGGTAAACACATAATGAAAACCACTCATGATGCATCATAGAACTGTACACTTGAAACCTATATAATTTTGATAAACAAAGTCACTCCAATAAATTTAAATGAAGAAATGTTTGAAAAAAAATATCAACTGCATTGGATTGTAGTGAGGATTAAAGAGCATCTCTCTATATAAAGCCTAAGTGAGCAGAGGACCAGACAACCAGCTATGACACGCACAGATCACCAGGGGGCAGACACTCAATGCAGGAGCTGCCCCCTGGTGGTCAGTGCGCTCCCACAGGGGCAGCACCACTCAGTTGACAAAAGGGCACCAGACGCTGGGCTCACAGCTGGCGAGTGCAGCTGCTGTGGCACAAGCCTCTCTGACAGACACTCCCCCTGTGCTCCCCAGCAGTGGTGGCAGGCACAGCGGGGCTGTGTAGCACCAGCCCTGGCTCAGGTGCCTCCCTGGCCGCCTGCTGCTTCCTGCATGACTTGGTGAAGCGGGCTAGAGCCCACCAGCCTTACCCACCAGCTGTGGGTTTTCAATGGCATGAAGGCCCACTGATCCCCACAGGCCAGCGCGAGGGACCCCACTGACGCACGGAATTGTGCACCGGGCCCCTAGAAAGGTTCATGAAGACCAGGTGAAAGCACAGTACTTGGAACATTTAAGTATTATTTTATAAGTTAAATATTGCAAACAACAGTATTTCAATTACTTGTTTGAAAATTATAGAAACTAGTGCAAAGATTGTGTCTAGGTATTATATTTTCATTCTTCATAAAATAAGTTAGTTTGTATAATCTTAATCAGGGAGTTGTTACAAGTAGGGGATTTATTCTACCAGTTATAAAGTAAAGGAGACATTTAGATAGTATCTTCTCAATTGATTCATGTAATAAGCATATTCAGGACTTCAAAATGATAATTGCCAAACATAGTTTTATTTTGAACTTAGTGTTTACTGTTTTTCTCTGACACTTTTGTTATCCTTCATAACATCATTTTTTCTTTTCATTCCTTTTGATATGTCTTATTTATAAATCTGTTTCTCTTTCACTTCCTCACTAATAAAAACTTAATATTAACTGACAATAAGTAAACTCTGGTAGAAGTTGAATAATCTTCAAATAGAATTTGCTGGATTTTTCCTATAGATCTTTAGTATTATTCTGAACACCATTATTCTCAGTACTATTCCCAACTTGGTAGTCTTTAGCCAATACTATTAATAGTAACTGATTATTTAAGAAAAAAATCTGTGGTGCTAATGATGTAAAGTCATTTATTGTTGTATGTTAATTATGCTGTAGCATTACTTTTATTCTTAGCGTCAATCCAAAGACGCTAATCTCATCAGGTGAACTTTACCTTGTGGCTCTTGTTTCCATTTTGTAGCTGGCTTGAGTCCTGCTGAGATTCAGCAGTTATGGAAAGAAGTGACTGGAGTTCACAGCATGGAAGACAATGGCATCAAACACGGAGGGCTGGACCTCACCACTAACAACTCCTCCTTGACTACCTCCCCCACCACTTCCAAAGCCTCACCCCCAATCACCCATCACTCCATCGTGAACGGACAGTCTTCAGTTCTGAACACAAGGCGGGACAGGTGAATCCCACAGCCCCATGAGATTTGTCTTATGGTTATCTCTCACCAAACGTCACTTTCACTGTCAATTAAAACTAAACATTACGATTTGTGCTAACAAAGGGAAAACATACAAAACAGCAAATTAAATGGAGACCTTTAGATTATTTATCTTGCGTATTATTTTTTATTTCAAAACAGCAGTTTAAATACTAGCAGTTTTATGGCTACAGTGGTCATTCACCTGAAAAAAAGTTATTTTTAATAAGTGCATGTGGAACTGTCATGTTGATGTACTTTTATTACTAAGATGATGTTATTAACCTGAATTCCATCAGGACATTTTACCATTTTGTAACTTAACCAGTTTCACACATGAGCTTAGACATCAGAATAGATAGATAGATAGATAGATAGATAGATAGATAGATATAGATGATGGGGGAAATATGTAAAAATAAACTTATGCTGATAACTTTCTGAATAAGTTTTACTCAAAATTCATAAGTTAAAATTATTTTATTGAAGTTACCACGTTGAGTACATTGTGTTAGATAATTTTTAAAGTTACTGTTTTACTTTCCTTGTTTAAAGACTGCCTTTGTAGGAGGAGCACCCATGCGATTTTTGTCCATTTAGTTCCATTTAGCCAGGGATATGGATACCTATACAAGGCCTTGAAAGTCATTTACATGATACATGTAAGCTACAATATTTCTCAACATGAAAAGTAGCTTTTTAAAAGACGAAACGTAAGTGGAAGATTTCTTAAAGTGTCTGAGGCATTTATGATAGATAGCTTTCAAATTTGAGTGTAGTGGAATGATAGTTTTATTTATTTATTTATTTATTTATTTATTTATTTATTTATTTATTTTTAAATATATTTTATTGATTTTACACAGAGAGGAATTGAGAAGGATAGAGAGTTAGAAACGTCGATGAGAGAGAAACATCAACCAGCTGCCTCTTGCACACCCCCTACTGGGGATGAGCCCGCAACCAAGGTACATGCCCTTGACTGGAATCGAACACGGGACCTTTCAGTCCACAGGCCGACGCTCTATCCACTGAGCCAAACTGGTTTTGGCGATAGTGTTATTTAATGTAATACAAATATCTGAATAGCTGCAACAGATAATTTTTTCATAAAATTATATTTTTAAAGACACATTTAATTACAGTAAGTTTAAAATAGAATGTTATCATTTGGCAATGTTTTTGAGTATCATGAAACAGTTTTTCTTGTTAGCTTACATTAATATAAAATTGTATTCCTCAGAATGCTTTCACACTTATTTTAATTGAGATTAATTTGTTGATTGTATATTCCAGAAGTTGGTTGGTTTCTCTAGGATCTCTCCATCTGATATATGTATCAAAAGAGCATTTTTTAAATCAACTGTTACTAGTAGACATATATATATGGTTCACATGTATATACTGAACAATTTAAATCTAATGCTCTTTTTTTAAAAAGAGCATTTTGAAAATCTTATTATTCTCTTAAAGATACAGGTGGTTTTTTTCCCTTGACCACATATGAATAAATATATATACTTCTTCAGTGGTAAATGTTACAGTAAGGTCGTATGGCAGGATTAGCATATGATATTATGCAGTCCTCTTGGTTTTTCATCCTTTATTAACAGTTGTCTTTGGTTCTATTTCCCATCTAATTGGAACATCATCTAGCCTTGGCAGTTGAACTATTCAGTGGAACGATTAAATTTTCCTGAGTGCTCTGAGCTGAATTGGCCTGTTTTGACCTGTTTGTCACTGGGTGTAACCTGACAGGCTCTCGCAGCCTGCAGCGATTATGGCTTTTGGAGGTGAATCTGATGCATGTTCCTTTGCTGCAGCTCGTCACACGAGGAGACTGGAGCCTCTCACACTCTCTACGGCCATGGAGTCTGCAAATGGCCCGGCTGTGAAAGCATTTGTGAAGATTTTGGACAGTTTTTAAAGTATGTGTTTAACCTTTTTTAGGGGCGGACGTGGGTTAATGGGGGTGATAGGCACATTGTTTTACATAAACAAAAGGTCCATCATGAGGGATGCTAAGTTTTCTTTATTTCAACAAGTGGGTTAGCAAAGTCAGATGAAGAAGTTTAACTGTTCCTCTTTTCGTTGCATGAGAAAATGTACAAATTATTCAATAGAGCTTTGTTTGCTTGTATGGTTTTTTTGTTCTTTTTAATCCTCACTCACGGATACTTTTCCATTGATTTTTAGAGAGAAAGAAAGACAGAGAGGGATATCGATGTGAGAGAAACACATTGCTTGGTTGCCTCCTGCACACACCCAAACCAGGGCCTGGGCTGGGGAGAAGCCTGCAACCAAGGTCTGAGATCTTGACTAGAATGGCCCCTTATAGTCTGCAGGTCAACACTCTATCCACTGAGCAAAACCTGCTAGGGTCAATAGAGGTTTTTGAATGAATGAAAAAATATTAGTTTACTATAACAGCATCATGAATAATTGGGACATATGCTTGCAGGGTTCACTAAAATTTCAGTTTTTAATAATAATGTCAAGTAAAACTATATAAGGAGTCATATTACATATATGTATTTTAAACATAAACACTTTATAGGTATATTTTTTAATTGCAAACTTTATATTTCTTACTTTAAATAATGATATTTAAGATGTATATTTAACAGATGCATATAAAAATGAAAAAAAAAAAAACACCTACAAGTTAAAAGAAGCTAAAATTTTAAATATTTATGTTTTATCCACATGGACACTTGTTGCCCCAGCATCATAAAGAAACATACATGGCTGTATGTATGTATTATAGTTTGTATGGCTTCTCTAGCTTAAAATTAAAACTTGAAGTATCTTTAATTTTTTACTACAGTGACAATTTATCATTTACTTTCTAAAAGGCTCTTTTTCAAATGAGAATATGCATTTTTTCCTTGACTATTTTCCATGCACAAGTCCAATGTACAAGAGTCCTAACCAGAACTGCAGAGAGATTTATGGAGATGAGTAACTTCACAGGCTGAGACTCTTATGTTGTCATGGAGCAGCTAACAGGGTGAATGAACTGTTTCATGCTTCATCAACAATTAAGTTAATTAGCTCATTTGAAATTGCACTGCTATTTTGCCAGGATGTTGGCAGAAACATCAGAAAGATGTGTTTACAAATGGCAGACTACAGGGTATAGAGCAAAGGCACCTTAGCAACAAGGCACACATACTTGATATAACTTTATTACTTCTACAAGGATTTTTTAAAACACTTCTTATTACTGACCACTTTAAAGAAAATATGCTTCCTATATTGTTATGACTTTTTTAAATGTCCTGAAATGAATATTTGCACTCCTATTGTATCAAAATAGTTGTGAGCTGTCATTTAATTGGTTATGAAACTGATTTGAGTGTTCTAATCTAAGCAGAGAGCATTTAAAATGTTAGGTAACTTTGCTCAAGTTTTCTTGTCTTGGAAAAATAACATTTGCTAAAACAAAGACAGAGTATAGGTATATTAATTTTTTAAGAACTAATTTCTTCATTTGGGCATATTAGTCCTTATCAATATTATTTATTATCACTAAGGTTAATTACAGGATTAATGCTGTTTCTTCAGTATGGTAATTTAAACCATCGAATCAGCCCAGTCACAATACATTTTATTGCTTCAAGTTATGCTTTCTGACAAAACTCAAAATAAATCTTTTAAGAAAATACCATATATTTTCTTCAGGATAATTTTCTTCATAGCACATGGAAAGGAGAGTTTTTATTTATCTTAAATACTTATCTATATTACTAATAAGAAGATCAATAGGAACCCTCATTTTACCCTTCAAGTTTCTTTTTTATAATCATGCTAGTATTTTTTAGACTGAAGAATTATAAGTAGGAAAGCATTTTCTTTCAATTAAATATCAACTTTGGTTCCAAAGACTGACCATTTTTCCGACCCATTAAATTTATAGGGATGACAGAACAAATGACAGCAGATTTTAAGGCCTTTCTGTTAGTTCATTTTTTTATTATATGCTTTAAATTCCCTAAACCACAGATCTGTGATAATTTCTGTTAATAGAGCTAATGCCAGTGTAGTGTACTGAAATGAAATATTAATAAGACAAATTTCCATACTGATATTGTTTTTTTTCTTAAAATGTGTGTGAAATTTTAAGAGAAATAAATAATAATTTTATTAAATTAATTTCACTTTATTTAATGACTTTGTGGAAGATGAAATGAAGAGGCATTACCACTAATAAAGATTTTCTTGAAACGAAGATTTTGCTTTTCTTTTGTAATCATGGAGAGAATTGAGTCTTGGAACAAAATAAGTCAGACAAACCAGAAAGCTATGAAAGGTTTTTGGCTCTCTCTTTTCTTGTTTATCCATTCTCTGGAAATTTTATAGCCAGTGTTTTTATAAAACTTTTAAAGAAAATAATGGGGCATTTTTATTTCTAAAATGCACTAGAAATAAACTACATAGCTTGAACTTTACTTTGGTGTCAGACAACTTATTCATTGTTTGAAATCAAGTAAACTATCCATTATTACTACTTAGCCTACATGTTAAATCACAAATAATAAAATAAATTATATTGAATCCCATATTCCCTTTTTTACATTACTTTCCCAAGTTGGCAGAATCTCTCTCTGATTTTGCCCAGCATCAAATAAAAATCTCCAGAAGAGAGTTACATATATAAACATGTGTGTACATATATATGTACATGTGACTATGTGCATATATATGTATATGTATGTTATATATGTACATACATTATTTTAATATTCAATATTAAGTATTCAGTTGAAACATTATTTTCTATTGCATTAAAAAAACTTAAGGTTAAATTATAAACTTTTATTTGTAATAGCCAAATAAAAGCAGAAAATAAAAGAAGAAGAAGAAAATTTAGGCTAAATAGGTACTTAGGAAAATTTTTTGAATTTTTCTGTAAAGTAGACATTGACAGAAGCTTATCATTTTTCTGACCAATAACTGAAGACTATACTAGATTACTAAAACCATTTAATATTAGTTCTTCATTACTGTCTTATTAATGTCGAAGTGTAATAACAACTGACAAAATCTGTGTAGTTAGGCTGCAGATTTATTATTCCTCTGGACCTCAGTTAGCTGGAATGTAGATGGATTGACTTCTAGATCTTAATCCAAAAGGTTTGCAGGTAGCAGACAAGCGCTCCTGAACTTGCATATGCGTAGATGCCAGCAAACAAAACATGGTCTGAGATACAAAGATGGACAGACTCGCTTTGAAGAAGGTCAGACTGGTTAGTGCCATAAAAATATCCATCTGTTAAAGAGTCATCAGCTGATAATAAATGAATCTGGTTTATTTACAAAGACTACATTTTTAAGTCTTGACACTGCACAAAGAACAATAGAAGAGGTGGTGGAAATAGTTTACTAAATGGGAACTATGTTGTCTCCTTTTCCCGTAGCTGACTAGAAATCGCGCTTCTGCTTAGTGTGTATTGTCTATGTCTTTGTCTTTGACTAGGCAGCATGGCTACAAAATTATGACCTCAAGAAAGCATTCTTTGAACTTGTCAGAATGTTGTTTCTTTTGGTGACAGTGCCCCCATCTCTCAAAACTAAGGCATCTCACATAATCAGCTAAATGAATAGTGACAGCTAACATTTTGTATTTAAACTCCTGTCAGTGTTTAAACATAAAAAGCTTGATGCAAAATAAATCAAACACAG
>NW_023425405.1:1392500-1400000 GCF_014108245.1 Pipistrellus kuhlii
TGAGGATGTGTTAAAACGAATGGATTTAATTTTGCAAGGGAAGGGGCAGAATAGAACAAAGGTTTCCAATTGCTGAACCCAGATCTACTAACAAATGCATCTACTTGTTTGTAAATTAGTTCTTTCTCGGAAACGCCATCTCAATTCTTATATTAATATGTTGCATATATATCGCTCTATATATATTTTCTTCATTACTCATTTCAAGAAACTTTTGTTGGTATAGTTTCAAGATGTTCCTTTTCCCCTACTGTGCAGGGAAATGGGACTTCAGGGCAGTGCGTTCGAAGTGGAGCAGATGCTACTGAGACACACATTGTCTAACTCTCTGTTTTGTGTCTTGTCTTTGTTTAGGCACCTTAACAATGAGCACGCGTTGGATGACCGGAGCACGGCGCAGTGCCGAGTGCAAATGCAGGTGGTCCAGCAGCTAGAGATACAGGTTTGTCCGATGCCAACGTCATGGGCTCCTCTCTCATGTTTCTGCTGGGTTACACTGAGTCCTGGGCATATTCTGAGTCTTTTAACACAAAGCCTAATAGCAGTACATGGAATTTTAGGTTCTTTATAATGATGGCAACAATTGATAACTCGGGATGGGTGGATATCGCTTAACGTACTTACCATGTAGACATATAACCTATATATTACATCATCTATGTTTGAAGATCCAAAAAGAGTCAAATCTCAGTTTCCCCCAAATTGGATATGATTTTATTGCAGAGACAGTTTTTACATGATCCCCTCTCCCCCATTAGATTGTATTGTATTGTACAACAAAAATCTTTATAGCATCATGCCTGTAGCATATTACTCTGAGAAAAACCTTCTCCTTTGCTATCTTTGGTGTATTTTTAGTTGAAGAACTTGCAAAAAAAAAATTTAAGACTTGTCTGTACTGGAGCTATGACTGCAAATAATTTATAATATCACAGATAGTAATGTATTATATCAAGTGCTGCTAATTGAAGTTAAAACAGTTTAGTTAACATTGAAACAGCATTCAGCAAAAAATAAACAGGACTCATAAAACAGGTCAGAAGCAGTTACATCACTGTTTCCTTCTCACTACATTGGTCCTGCCCTTCAAGGCCTCTTCCAGTGTTTCAACTTAAACGTGTTTTTTTTCTTTTTTCTCAGTCAGACCCATCCTTTGTGTTATTGGATTAAACATACAGTTTAGACTTTTCTTCACACTTTACTACATCTTGATGTGTTGTAAACCCATTACACTGTTAGCTATTCTCCAGAGAGCTGTTAAAAATGTTTATTTTGACTTGTAAAATAATCAAGGACACACAACTTGCATAATCAGTGATGTCCTTCTAGCAAACTTTCTGCAAACCTCTTCACCACCGATCCAAGGTGGAGGAAAGCATGAAAGTTCAGCTGATGAAGACGCGGTCTGCAGTGTGACCAATTATGTCTTTTTTTCCTTCTTCTTCTTTTCTTTTCCTTTCTTCTCTGCTGGGCCTGACGGGTGGGAAAGTAAGGTCCGTCACTGGTAATGAGACCCAGTGCAAGGATGGAAGCCGACTCGGTGGCAGAGTTCAGCGTCTCCCGCCGCCTGGTCCCTGTCACTCCATCGGGTTAGATTGATGATGGCAGATTGGAGGGGCACTAACTGGACCTCAGTGGGGATGCGTGAAGTGCCGAGACAACCCTGGTAGGCGCTTGGCTTTGAGAACCCTTCACCTCTTCATGGCTGTTGGCACCGGTCCATCGCTAACAGTGTCCACAGGACTTTAAAGGGGCACCGTGGGTCCTCTAATTTATGGTTTTAGTAACTTGTGACTGTCAGGACAGCGGTGACCTCAATTCTCTTATTGACAAAAAGATGAAGTGTTATTTGTTTTCTCTGACCTTTTAACATAAGGAAAGCTATCCAAGCCCCCATTCCTAGCTAAAGTTGCGCTTCCTCCTAGCTAAGTTCCTAGGACACAGATTTTTATATGCAGGAATCATTACTCCCAGACAGGCCCAATGATGAGATGGATCGCCGCGATAAAATAGCTGTATCAGTCATTTCTAAAATGCTTCTGATCTCGCTCGTTCTTAACAGCTTTCTAAGGAACGAGAACGTCTCCAAGCGATGATGACCCACTTGCACATGCGACCCTCAGAGCCCAAGCCGTCTCCCAAACCGGTAAGTGCATATTGCTCTATAAACAGTAAATAGCTCTCCCGGTGTAGCCGAGTGGGAAAATGGACAATTCAGTGACAGCCAGACAACAACGAGAGGGATGGGCAGTATGGCAATAAAACGAAAGCAAAATGCAATTGCTTGTCAAATTGTATGTTTCTTTTAAAGTAATGCTATCTTTTACAAAATCCATCCAATCTGCTCCATGGGTGACGCCAAACAAAGTACACCTATCAGTGCGCAAATCACTGCCTTGGTGCTGAAGCGAGAGGGTATCTTTCTGTGATAGGTTTACAGATATTAACGGGAAGCCCACTCTGAGCACCCTGAAAAGCAGGGGCAGTACAAATCACACACAGAAAGGTGTGTGGCATGCTGAGGAGGGCTCCCATCAATGCTAACATACATACAAATAGGTTTTTTTAATCAAATATCTTCTCCAAAATGTCCTAGTATTTTCAGAGTCAATTTTCTCCCATTTCTTTGGTGGTTATTTCAGTTAAGTTGTCTTTCACATATTAATGTGTTTTACTAGATAGAACACATATAGTTAATTCTTATGGTAAAGAAAAATGGGTGATTATAGAACATAATAACTGCAGTTTCCCTTAAGAAATATATATAAAATTGGAGTACAACCTGATAATGTTGTCAGGTATACAGTATACTTTACCTCACTCTGCAAATGTTTGCTCAGAAACTTAAAGTAATCAGCTGGCTGACTAACTGGTTTAATGAAAGTGTGGGGGCTTTAATAAGTCTCCTGTATAGCCTGATGCTTAGTGATATCAGTTTTGACTCCTCCATTTCTTCAGAAAAAAAAAAAAAATTTGGTTTTGTAGTAGGAGGGAAGATAAAAGACAGACTACACTCTACGAGTTTTTCCTAATATCTCTGACATCTAGGACATTGATATTATTCAAAATTCACTTTTTTGCATACAAAACGTTTCCTTAAACTGTGCTAAGGTATTAGAGTTTTTGTCTTTGCTACATTTAAGTGTAGGGTACTGCAAACACATTTTAATAGAAAGAAAGGAGAAATGTATCATTTGAATCGGACATATTACTTTTTTAAACTCTAGAATGGCTAAGTTTCTAATTAAAAAAATAAACTTTTGAAGATCTTTTTGACCCTTTATTTATGATTTTTTTCCATAAGTTCCCCACCACCACCAATTGCTTCTATAGTATAATGTAGATAATCACAAAACAGAATAATTGTCTCATAAATCCATCAGGAATCTGCAGCTTGTTCTTTTCCAATTAATTATTCAATCAGTAAATTTTTAAAAACTCTAGCAGCATGGTTACATCTACACTAATAAAGAATTTTCAGCCTATAATCCACAACAGAACCTGAATGAATAATGTAATTGAAGTATTACATTACATAAACCACACATGAAAGAATTGCTAATTGCGTTTGATGGTGGGCAATTAATATAGAATCTTAGATGAGCGATTTAAAATGAAACCACAGTTTAAAGTTCCCTTTGGAACTGGCGATATCTGAGGCGAGCAAAATGCACTGCTGGCCTCCGATTGGTTTCAAAGAAGAGTGGTCAATACGCACACCCTTAAAAATACCCTAAAGTTTACACACTGTACAAAAGGAGCTTCAAAATTGATATAATAGTAGATATTTATGGTCTCATGTGCCGTGGCTCAGTTGAGACGGCCCACACATTTGATAAATATTAATAGCAAGAATTTATTACCAAAGAGAAATGAGCTCTGTTGGTTCATCACGGCACCCTTAACAGCTATCAGTACATGAACACAAGGTGCAAGCGCACTGTCTATTATATGACCCCATTTACTCTCTGAATGGTACTTCATTAAATGGTACCTTTTGGCCATGCTATGGATGGATGAAAATCAAAGTTATCAAGGCTGCGAGTCCTGAATAATGAGTTTCACCCAACCTTGACTATATTCTGATGAGCTGATGTGGCTAAGTGCTGATCCCGGCTTTTACATGCTTCCTTTTCGTTAGTAATAAATTCTATTTTATCAGTTTGTGATTGCACACTTCCAAACACGGTATGCTTATTACTGCAGGACGGCGGGATAAGCTGCCGTAACAGTGTAAACACGAGTAGTTTGCATAGAAAAGGATGTATGTCTCCTGTTTTCACAACTTTTACCACGTCCACGAGACGTTCAGGGTCCTGTCAGGTATTCATCAGGATAGATCTTCCCTTGATTTGCAATGTTGGCATTTTTTTTTTCCTGGCCTCAGAATATGACATTTTATTCTGGTTTATGATTTCTAAAAGTGTCTGTGCAACCATTTAACTGAGTTCGTTAAGTAGGGAGAAGAGCTTTGTTTTTCTAATTTTAACACGCAGTTACGCAATGCTGCCGATAAGATCTAAATCATGACTAATTAGACATTCGGGTGTTGATTTGAAAAATAAAAATAAAACATCATCTGCAGCATTGCACACATGGATTCCAGTGCATCTCCCTGCATTTCTCAGACTAGAGGTATTTTTGCACATCCCAAGGACGCTTACACCAGTGGCTTTTTTGCAATGAAGACGATGTTGTTTGAGTGTGTAGTGAACGTAGTAAACGCAGCATTTAGTAGCATTATCTCAGCTTTTATTTATGTATGTCACAGAGAATCCCCAGCCCGGGCTGCTGGCTCGGAGTGCGAGCAGAATAACAGTTTGTGGTTTATTGGGAACAGATGCACTAGGGGATGCCTTGGGGGTGCCAGTCGTTATTATTAGACTGCTAATGTGCTTCTCCTGGCTGCGGCCCAAGAAGGGAGAACAATTAGCTGGCATATGTTAATTTTTGTTTCCCTAACAAATCTCTCTCCTGACTAAATGTGTAAAACAAATCCACAAAGAAAGATCAATCAATGCTGTACACATCATTTTCTCCCCATTAAGAAAAGGTTTATCTTAAGAAGCGTATGTGGGATTTGAAAAAGGCAGGTGTTGCTAAATTACATATAAAAGCCGAATATTCTCCATGTAGCCACTAAGCAGTGACTTCAGAGAGCAGCAGAACAATTACAACTAGTTTTCTTGCTTGGTTGCATAGATTACTGCACAAAATGAAAGGTCAGTAGATTACCTCTTATGCATATCATATGACTGTATGGCAGAAATCTTTTTATGTGCTGCCCTACATTAAAAAGTTGTTTTTTTGGTGTGTTTTTTTGCTAATTGGATGCTATTTATGACCAAGGTGTGTGGTAAATATGACCGAGATGATACGGGGTTTTTGATCCCGAAGAGGAGGGCTTCTCTGAGAGGTGTGATGAAGGGCACACCGCCAAACAGCTCGCATACATTCTCACCTTTTTTCCTTTTTTCTACCCTGACACCCACTTTCCAGGGTACATCAGCCTTAAGTGACACTGTAATCATAAATTGAAAATGATACTTCCAGAGGAATTGGCAAACTTGACATTTCATTATATTTGTTAACACATGCCACAAATGATTGTTAGTGAGGAAATTCCATTTCCCTCTCTCCATCTCCAATCAGATTTAATTTGAAAATTTTCAGCCTCCTCCGGCTAATTTGCAATTAAGACAATTTTGTTTGAATATGTAGTAATGTCATTACCATTCCACCAAATTAGCAAGGAGACTAAAGGTCAGTGTAAAATTTTCCAGCTGACTGGAGCCTCTCAGCTGAGATTTGGGACTAAGGAGGGGAGGGGAAAAAAAAAAAAAATCCTGCAGCAACAGAATGGCAACTTATTTTGAATCCGATTGGCTGGAAACATCGCATCCTTCGTTCTTGCTGCTGTTGCTTCACTGGGGGCTAGGCCTGGTTAACAACAGGGGCAGTCGGTGATCAGCAACTGGCTTTTATTTAAGAAAATGTACTTTCCCTGAAGTCTGGCAGGACCAGAAGGAGTTAGTCCTAAGTAACATTGCCAGAGATTATTAGATAACCTCTAACAGCATCCTCTAATTAGAGTTCTTATGATACAATTTCATCCTGTAATTAGCTGAGATTGGCTGCTTCATTTTGCAGCTTATTAGTGGCAACACAGCTGTAGAAGTGAATCCACTCTCATTTGTCAAACCTTTTTAAGTCTTTTTCTCTTGTCTCTACCTTTTTCCTGCCCATCTCTTGGGCCTTTGCAGCTAAATCTGGTGTCTAGTGTCACCATGTCGAAGAACATGTTGGAGACATCCCCACAGAGCTTACCTCAAACCCCTACCACACCAACGGCCCCAGTCACCCCGATTACCCAGGGACCCTCAGTAATCACCCCCGCCAGTGTGCCCAATGTGGGAGCCATACGAAGGCGACATTCAGACAAATACAACATTCCCATGTCATCAGGTAGGATATTCATGCTCGGCAGAGCGCTTTTACTTGGGGAGAGGAAAACTGAAGCTGAAGCAACTGCAGAAGGAGCCATGCCAGAGCACGGAAGACTTGGCCATGATTTATGGAGTGATAATTGTTTTATTCCTGGTGAAGGCGGAGAGGGGTGATTCCCTAAGTACATTGTGATGAATTGTTCTCCGTGGTGGTTTGGGAAAGAAAGCTCTCCCCATTAGAGACAGCCAGAGATGTGTTGTCCAGTTAGCCCGTATCATCACCTCCATTCAAGGAGATCCTTTGATCTCCAAGGGAAGGCTGCATCAGTTCAGCACCTGCGAGTAACAAGTGATGCTGTGTGAGGAGAGCCACGGGGAACATGTAGGCAGCACCGTGGCTTCATGCTAGACAGTTCAGGTGCTCCCTAAGTCAAACCCTGCCACGGCTCCTCTGGTCTACCCGCTTCCCGGCCTCAGAGGCAGGTGACGGTCAAGTTTACATGGGACATAAATGTACCTTCTCCCCCTTCCTCGTCCTCCCCCTCCTCCCCTTACCTTGCACCCCTGCCCCCGGGGCCTCTGGATAATCACGGCCACACCTCGTCCCTATGAGCAGCTCAGAGCCCCCTTGGTACGGGAAGTGAAGCTATTTTCCATATGAGCGCTATGAGGGGTGAGGTGTTCTCTTTGTTAGAGGTCCGCAGATGCCTAGAGATCACCCTGTGGCTCCTTAGGAAGTATTAGATGAGGAAAGCAAAGCTTATGGCGGGGAGGGGGCTAACGTCCATGTAAGATCAGGCCTAGACCAGCCGCTTTCCAGAGGGCCTGGCTGCTGGGGAATCCCAGGCCAGCCGGTGGTGCCCGCCTGGAAGGATGGCCAACAACAGGGGGACTCTGCGTTGGCACTTGCCCTCAGAAATGGCCTTTCTCACGGAACTCAGTTCCACTGTCATGCTTTGTGCCTTCCCCATCCATGGCCTCCTCCGGCCTCACCTCACCAGTACCCAGGGGGGTGGGGGGAGGGTGTGTGAATAGGAAGCATCAATGCTCTAGA
>NW_023425405.1:1405000-1427500 GCF_014108245.1 Pipistrellus kuhlii
CAGCTTACCTCTGCTCAGCAACCCCGGCCTGATCAACAACGCGTCCAGCGGCCTCCTCCAGGCAGTCCACGAGGATCTCAATGGCTCCTTGGATCACATGGACAGCAACGGGAACAGCAGTCCGGGCTGCTCGCCTCAGCCGCACATGTAAGCGTGGTTAGCAGACTCCGTAAAAGGGAGAGCTCATAGTCCTGTGCTCCTACAATTGAGTATTCTTCTGAAGATTCCAATGATGCATAAGTAAAAAGCACACGTTTAAGCGGAGTTGAATTGCACCGTGTGCATGATGTGAATATGTGTATCCAAATCAAATTTAAGAACCTTCAGAATATCTCTCCAATGTCCCGTAATTATGGTAGTAACAGTTCTCCACAAATTCTTAACACCACCAACATTCTCTGGGATGTAAAGCGACGTCTGAGATGGCCCTACATCTTATGGGTCATTATCACAGTTTGGTTTGCGTGGTGCAGTAAGAATATTTATGAAGGAGTAAGTTGGCATATTTTAACTACTATTGCAGGTCTCTAAACCATTTATGAACTGTAGTCAAGATATTGCCCATTTTTATAAAAAAATAAAATGCAAAGTTTAACTGTTACCCACAGTTTACATAGAAACCAGTAAAGTGTAACTTTTTGCCTGTCATATTAATCAGTGTAATTACATATTCAACTTTAATTACTGGTGCGTCTGTATTGGGAAGGTTTATACGTTATATTTTATGCAAGGCTACGATTCCTATTAATATTTAGCAGCTAACTATATCATTAATTACTCTAAAATCTTTCCCCTACCATCCTTTTAATGGAGCTGAGAGAGTAGATGTATTAAAAATTGATGTTTTGTGAATTTCAGAAATGTGTATAACACTCTAAAAAATGCTGGGGCTTATTCAATAGGCCAAACATATCAGTTTCTTGTTTACTAAGACGTACAGACTATGGGAGAACCTAGAATTTAGGGAGGTAATCAGCATCTGAAATATATATATATATATTATATATATGTGTGTGCGTGTGTGTTCGTGTGTGTGTGTGTGTTATATTGTATTATAATTTATGTCTATATGTACTTCTTAAAGTTAAATGTTATATCCTTCCAATTTTAAATTACTGAGGTAAGCTTATTGCTTTCTCTCATTTTTCTATTCTCTCTACCTATGTTTGAATTAAGTATCTAGTCAGAGATCTGAAAGAGAAATGTGATCTTTCTATGTGTCTGGTTTCACAGAATATTATTTTTGTTGACTTTTAAAACATCTTATTCTACTTGACATATTAATGTCTTTCAGATCATGTACCTAATTGCTTTATAGCACTTTTATTCTATCACCTTTTTGAAAAACACACTGTGAACGTTAATGTGTTTTTCATTGGGTTCGAAACCATGATTTTTTCAAGATGGAAAAATTTGTCTTTTGGAAGTGTCTTTAGATGTATTAAATAATACAAAAGCAGTAATAAAACCCGAAGTAGAAGAACATGAATATATGCTCTGGAGAATAGCAGCACAGTAAAATGAGGAACGTGAGCAATCAGACAAAAGTTTTCTATTCCTGCTTTCTCCTGGAGCCAGGCACAGGGTAGCTGCATGCCTTTTACTCTCAGCCATCCTCCTGAGTATGCTAATGTTAAAACAATACAATTTTAAAGAGCAAATAACAGTTACAGCCTGTTTTCCCCCTTTAAGAAAAGACCTAGTTTAGAGAAATGGCATTGATAATAAATGTATTTAAGCTGTTGATACAAACTCCCTGTTGCTAGGATGTAGTAGATAGTTGTTATAGAACATATATAGAGAACATGTGGAGAAGTATTTTTAATGTGATGGTATCAAAAGTAAAATAATGATGCAATAATGTAGTTTATCAAACATTGTATTTTTAGAACTTAAAATAATATCAGGCTAAATTATGGCATTTTTACGGTTGTAATGTTTCTCATTTGGTAATTACTATTTTAGAGTCTTCATTTTATTAGTTTAGCTACAGTATAATTGTGGAATATGTCAGAGAAGAAAACATTGTTTAAAATGGTATGTAAAAAATATATATATAATGCCTGATTTACTGCCACTATGGATTTATAAAATTAAAATATTCACTTAACAAACTGGACATTTTATGCATATATGTATATTTTTATGTATTTTTCTTAGAGAGATCAAAGAAAGTTTCCCTCAGCTTATTAGAAATCAATTTCAGAAAAGAAAAATTAGAGGAAGGCCAAATCTTGTCTTTTTCTAGTTTACCAGTGTATAAATTATGATCAAACTTTTAATTATCATGCAAAACATTGAATTACATTCATTTTTTAATCTGTCTCCACTGTTATTAACTTATTGTATATAAGAAGTCAAATATTGTCGATAGCATTTCATTTCAGTGTTTTGTATTTTCATCTTTATAGAGTGTTTAGAAACTTTCACTTAAAGAATGTTAGACATTTTATGTACATTATAAGCCAAAGAAAAATTTTATCTAATTTTCTCAATCAAAATTTGGCTGCATATAATTGAATGCACTTCAGAATACTCTGAAAAGTAAACAGACATGGAAGAATTTTTATGAACTATTTAAAAAGCCTACTTATGTGTCCTGAAATGAAGTTGTGTACTTATTCCTGTTGTTTTGGAGGGGACAGTCATGCGGATGCAGTTGGAAACTAGACCCAGAACAGGCTGCTGGTATCGGTAGTGCATGGGCTCCGGTAACAGATCACAGGGGCTCCAATCCCAGAGTTAGCATTTAATAGCTGAGTAGGATTCATTTTTCCCTCAGTCCTCTCAGCTGAAAATGCGGTTAGCAACAATACCTACCTCTCAGAGTACTTGCAACTGAAATGAGTGCCTGAAGCATAATAATTGCTCTGTGTGTCCCTCATAGTGCTGTGTACACATTTACTGGTTTATATTACCTCTTGGAATACCAGATTGTTATTGTAAATGAGACTATAAACAATATTAAAATATTTCCCACTATAATGGCACTTCATAAGCATGCAGTAAGTTTACTAGACAATCATTTTTCCCCGCACATCTTTTTATAATTCATGAAGTAAGGTATATGAAGTTTAAACAATATGAGGACTGACTTCCTAGTAAGCATCAGCTAGAGTCAGCAGGTTAAGAAATTTTTTTTTATATAAAATTAGAGGCCTGGTGCGTGAAATTCATGCTTCGGGGGGTGTCCCTCAGCCTTACCTGCACCCTCTCTAATTGGGACCCCTAAAGGGATGTCCAACTGCCCATTTAGGCCCGATCAAGCAGGAAGTCAGACATCCCTCTCACAATCCAGCACTGCTGGCTCCCAACCGCTTGCCTGCCTGCCTGCCTGATTGCCCCTAACCTTTTCTGCCTGCCAGCCTGATCACCCCCTAACCACTCCCCTGCCAGCTTGATCGATGCCTAACTGCTCCCTTGCCAGCCTGATTGCCCCTAACTGCCCTCTCCTGCTAGCCTGGTCACCCCTAATTATCCTCCCTTGACAGCCTAGTCACCTCTAACTTCCCTCCCCTGCTGGAATGGTCACCCCCCAACTGGCCTTTCCTGCAGGCCCGGTCACCCCTAACTTCCCCCCTTACCAAACTGATTGCCTCTAACTGCCTTCCCCTAGTAGCCCAATTGCCCACAACTGCCCTCCCCTGTCGGCCATCTTGTGGCAGCCATCTTTGACTACATGGGGGCAGCCATATTGTGTGTTGGAGTGATGGTCAATTTGCATATTACCTCTTTATTATATAGGATGATGTAATATAAGGTTGTACACAATTAACAATTCAAAAAGAGAGAATAATATTAACCCAGAACAGGAACTTGTGATATGTGCCTAGAAAACAGTAATTATTAGTTTTGATAGCAATTTAGAATATAAAAAGTAAAATAGAATTTAGAATATATGAAGTGGGACTAGACTAAAGAGTGTCTTAAATATCAAGCCATGGGTTTTATTTTAGCCAGTATGGAGCCTGTGAATGTTATGAGCTTGAGCTTCACAGTATCAGAGCTGTGCTTTAGGTAAAGTCATCTAAAAGTGTACTGAATGAACTATGACTGAATGAAGCTCATATATAGTAGGATATGCTGGAGGTGAGAGAGATGGAAGTGGAAGTAATTCTTGCAATACGTAGTATCTGATGTAAGAAGAGGACTGGGTGTGAAGAGCAGAAATTGACACAAGAAGCTCTGTAAAGAGAAATACTAGAACGAGACAACCAATGGAATGCTGAGGACAAAGAAGGAAATTTGGAGAGGTCATAGAAACTTTAAAAGCTCACAAAAAAACAAGAATAGACACAGGAGGAGAGGTTCAAGAGGGAAAGTGAGGAGTTCAGCATTTATTTATTTATTTTTACTTATTTTTTATAAGGATATGTACTTTTTAAAAAAAAATATTTTATTAATTTTTTTACAGAGAGGAAGGGAGAGAGATGAGTGCTAGAAACGTCGATGAGAGAGAAACATCGACCAGCTGCCTCCTGCACACCCCCTACCGGGGATATGCCCACAACCAACATACATGCCCTTGACCGGAATCGAACCTGGGACCCTTCAGTCCGCAGTCCGACGCTCTTCCGCTGAGCCAAACTGGTTTCGGCGAGTTCAGCATTTATTTACTGAATCCAAGAACTAAATGTTCTTAAGATTCAGGACAAAACAAATTGAAACATTTTTTTTTTTTTTTTAGTCTTTCTATTCAACTCCAAAATGGTAAAATCCTATATGGTAAAATATAGAAGGAATCCTGAGATTGATGGAGATGTTTTGAAGCTTTAGAAGAGCAGAATACCTATGGATTAGTGTACTTCTTACAAATTATTTTTGAAAAACAAGGGATACTATGTTAGCATCCATATTATTCTTTTTAATTCTCCACATTTAATACTTTCCTTCCACTCTAACTTCTACTCTTGTAGTTCCCCTAACAAAGGCTTTTGCCAAACTAATACATTTGTTTTGCCTTAACTATTTAGCTTTCTGTTCTTTTCTTTTTTTGCTTTTCATCTTCTTTCCCTCATCTAAATTCCGTCATTCCTTTAGTGCCTAGTTCTATTTTCCAAAGTAAGTTTGCTTTCAGGACCCACACTCTGCTCCTCTTCTGAAGGGCTTATTCCTGGAACCAACAGTGTATGTGAGAGCATGTCTGTGTGCATGTCTGTGTGCAGGTGTGGGTGGGTGATCAATCATTTTGCACATATCTTTAAATTAAGGACAAAGATGGTATTTTTTTAAAAGTATCCTATCTAATAAAGAGGTGATATGCAAATTGACCATCACTCCAAAACACAAGATGGCTGCCCCCATGTGGTCAAAGGTGGCCGCCCCCATGTGGACACAAAATGGCCACCACAAGATGGCCGGCAGGGGAGGGCAGTTAAGAGGGACCAGGAGAGCAGGGGAAGTCAGTTAGGGGTGACCGGGCCCACAGGAGAGGGCAGTTGAAGGAGATCAGGCCTACAGGGGAAGGCAGTTGAGGGACCAGGCCTGTAGGGGAGGGCAATTGAGGGGACCAGGCCTGCAGGGGAGGGAAGTTTGAGGTGATCAAGCCTGCAGGGGAGCAGTTAGGCAATTATCAGGCTGGCAGGGGATTGGTAAGGGGGTGATCAGGCTGGCAGGCAGGCATGTGGTTGGGAGCCAACAGCCCTGGATTGTGAGAGGGATGTCCCAGATTGGAGAGGGTGCAGGCTGGGCTGAGGGACACCACCCCCATGCACAAATTTCATTCAATGGGCCTCTAGTAGTATATAAACGCCTAATACCTCATAGCATACAAAGTAAGCATTCAATAACCATCTGATAGTGATTAGGAAGAATTAAGAAGGAGATGACAGTTTAGCTTGAAGTGGGTTGACTTCACAAGATTGTCTTTGAACTCTGAAGAAGAAGGGAGAACAAGAGATTTTAGGAAGAAGGGATAAGTAAATGCAGTGTTCATCTTTACAAGGGAGCAAAGAGATCTTTCTAAATATTGGTAGAGTATACTTTTTAAATTTTATTTTAATTAGTTAATATATTTTAAAACTACCCTAATTTTTGTGAACAGAGAGAGGCTGGCCCTTTCATCTCATTTATGATTATCCTCCCAGATCTCATTAAATTTTATTTATCTTATTGAAGGTGAATTGAAAAAGAAATATACTTGGATCAATGCAGTATAAATCAGATGAATGCTAAGTGGATTTTAGCAAGAAGTAGGACAGGTTGAAGCCAGGTGGGATAATATAGATTCTAAATAGATTTTTTTGAAACTTATTTTGTCACTTTTTAATCAACAGATTTTAAAAATCTTGATTTTCTACTGCTATTGAAAGAGTTCTAGAGCCATCATGGTCTGAACAAATACTTCCTTAAGAGTGTGAGCTAAGTATCATTACAATTCATAATACTCTTCCCTTACGTACTTCAGTGCCAATATACCTGATTACTTTTCAGGGTTTTATAGAATACAGATAAAATTACTTTAGATTTATATTTAATATTGATGTTTGCCTCTTAAAAGAACCACTTAAAGAATTAGGATTGATGATGTGTTCAGGCAGAAATAATCTAAGCGTGCTCTCTTTTCCCATGCGTTCGACTTAAATGAATGAAAAGAGAAGAAAGCATCAGGAGTAGACCTGGAAGGTGAACTCCTACTGGCAGAATCAATCAGTTTCCTGTCTTTTTCCAAACCTGAGGCAAAAGGAGAAATTTAATGATGTACCCACCATATTTAGTTTAAACTCAGTTGTTTCTTTCTTATTAAGCAATTGTTTCTCCCCCGCTCTCAATAAGTTGGTTCAGGTTTGCCTGTCTTTCTTTTGTAAAAATGTTAAACACGATTCCCATTTTTTTATTTTCAAATTCTGTTTCTAGAGATCAAAATGAAAGTTCTTCCTGAGCTGGTTTTGTATTGAAGGCTTTATACACAAAGCCTTCCCTTGTCATGTTCTTCTCATTTCTGAGGATTAGAGTCTCCTACTGTTGAGTTTTCAGATGAATTCTTGTTTCAGGCCTGAATCCTCTTAGCCTCTATAATATTTCACAGTTATACTTGCTAATATTCTATATTAGTCATTGGTGATTATTATTTCCCCTCTTATTCAAGCAAATATTTGAAGTTTGAGAGTTAATGATCTTTGTAGAATCAGATGTTAATATGGTTCATATAAGACCAGAAAACATATTTTTTGTGTCCTTAGAAGTCAAAAATGTAGGGTAAGAAAGTCAAAGGCTCAGGCATCACATGAAATTCCTAGTGCAATATTATTTCAGGCCTGCAATGGAGATTCAACTTTTTAAAAAAATATATATATTTATTGATCTTTTACAGAGAGGAGGAGAGAGGGATAGAGAGCTAGAAACGTAGATGAGAGAGAAACATCGACCAGTTGCCTCTTGCACACCCCCTACCGGGGATGCACCTGCAACCAATGTACATGCCCTTGACTGGAATCGAACCTGGGACCTTTCAGTCTGCAGACCTGTGCTTTACCACTGAGCCAAACCAGTTTCAGCGAGATTCATCTTTTTGATTAACATGTTGATCACATGCCTCAGAACTCTATCCGTCGCATGTCCCAGTCATCTTCCCAGCATCCTCTGCCTCTTGAGAACATCAGTCGTTGTTATCATTCCAATAAGAAACTTCAGCCTCTCCTGGCAATAATACTTTGCAACCAAAGACATCCAAAAGGGATTTTTAGACTCCCACTTTGTAAAACGGTATTGAAAATCTAATATACATTGTGAGTTGTGATGAAACATAATGAAAACATTCAGGTATATTATATTACCTTTCTTCTATTCTCTTTGGCTGCCTTAAAATTTAAATTGCTATTTGTAGGCACGTGTACAATTGAAAACCCTACACCTTTAGTTGGTGATATTTTATATTAAATCCCTACAGATCTTAGATCTCACTCTCCGTGGACAAAAGCATTTGAAACTGGCTCTGTATTTTAGAGGAAAGCAGTTGAAAGTGACTGACAACTTGAGCGAGTGGAATGCTCTCTCATTGTCTAACTGCCTATTAAACCTGCACTATGTTTGCTGACATTTAGATCATTAAGATGCATTATGAAGTTCTAAACATAAATACATATTATGTTTTTACCGATTTTTCTAACTCACAATTTGTAACAATTTCTCTACCTCACCTCTATTTTCTTCCCTACAATTCTGGGCCTCATAATTTTTGTTCTGACTTCATTCCATTTTTATTTAATCTCTAAACATTTTTATTAACTTTGCTAGTTAGCTTTGAGATCTCTGCAAAGTGATTGTAGAGAACTTATGATTACATGAGCTCTTTATCATCTTATCCTTTTTTAGGTGCTACAAGTGTGGCTCCGTAGCTGCAGTTCTTTTTTACATTATCCCAATCCCCATATGTGGCACCTACAACTCATTCTCATTCCCCTTAATAAAAAGATCCTTCCAGAGCTGCAGCGCCTTCAGCTGAAAAGTGTTATATCCCCACCATGCCAGCTGGGGAAATGTGTGGGTTCCTGCAGGGTCTTAAAGGATTTTTCTAGAACTCTATAAATGATATCTGACATCCAATATCTGAATCCCCACAATTTAGGCAAAATGTGTCAGGAAACTTTTAGCTGACAGTATTGGAGCTTACTGCTTCTGTTTTCTGTATAAGAAAGATACTTTGTTAGAGGAACATCTTTATCTGCACTAACACTAGTTGAGCCTCAGAAATTTCTTTCCACAGGGGTCAAACAACCATTGAGTGTTTATTAAAAAGTGAATATTGCTATTCAGTATTAGTTTTTTTCTATGTCTAGTACCAGGGGAAATGGAAGGTTTTTACATATCTATATATTTTAATTTCAACTTTTGACATATGGCTTGGGAAGTAGATGTGTATTTGGTAAGAAAAGGCATTTTATAGCCTATGTTTATAATATAAAGTTGGCTATCATTTCAGACTATTACTTAATATAAAGGTAATTTACATATGATGTTATGTTTTAATAAATGTTAAAGGCACTGCGTTTTGACTGCTTTGGTGGAATTTAAAATTGATCAGACGTATAAGTAATACAATATACTTGAATACTTTGGGCACCAATAAACACTTTAAAATGTTATCTCAGGGCTCCTATTTCCAGCAGCAGTTTCTCTCATTAGGACAGAATTAAATAATTTATATAAGTAGTAGATGACCAAATAGTTTAATACAACTACTGGAAACTTACATTCTTTAATTGGCTCAACATCTTATTCTTTGAAGACAGGGAGTAATAGAAAGACACGTAAAAGGCAAGAGTAAAAGTAATCATAGGTCACACAATATTATCTTATTACTATCAATAAATTTACATTTGCAGCATTCAATATAAGGTCCTTATGTTAATTAGAAGGTCAAAGGAGACATACTTCAGTAGATTTAGAATGAAAGGTAAATACTATTTTTACTCCTTATTCCATTCTTATGTTTAGAAGTATCAGAGTTCCCCAGGCTGACTTAGCTCAGTAGATGAGTGTTGACCTCTGAACAAGGAAGTCACATTTGATTTTGATCAGGGCACATGCCCAGCTTTCAGGCTTGAACCTCAGTAGGGGGTATGCAGGAGGAAGCGATTGATGATTCTCATCATTGATGTTTCTCTCTCTGAAATCAATAAAAACATTTTAAAATTTTAGAACTAACAGAGCATAAGAGAAAAATTTCAGGAGAAAACTGAACATTGAGACAGACTTATGGTTGAACTAGAGGCCAGATGCATGAAATTCATGCAAGGGTAGGCTTTCGCAGCCCTGTCTGCCTCAGCTTTTACAGCCTTGCCCCCCACCTACTGTTTGTTCTGGAAGGTCATTCCCAAAGGTCGTTCCGTTCCACTGTCTGTCTAATTAGCATATAAGCTCTTTATTAGATAGGATTATATAGGATTGGAGCAAAGGAGTAGCTCCAGAAGAACAGCCAGTCTCAGAAATTAGACCTAATGATATGAACCATATGTAACCCTGGTAGAGACAGACTGTATAGAAATATCCAAGAGACAGCTGCACCAAGAGCCAGCAGTTGAGGGGTCACATTTTCTTCTATTTCTCAGGGCAATAGACAACTATCCAGAAAAAATGGTTGATCCACTTGGGGGAGGAGTGTGGGAGGTAGCCACAGCTATAGGGCCTAATCAGGGCTTTGAGGTCAAGGTCAAAATCTTCAGGGAGTCTGAATTCAAGTTATCAAAGAGGGAATTAGAGTGAACCAGGACACATATTTTCTGTATCCATCTACTCACCCCGACATTTCTGGCAAACTTAGTTCAAGAACAACCAGAAATACAATTTTTGAATGAATCAATCAAAGGACTCTTGGAGCAGCAGCAAAACTGACTTAATGTCCAAGTGTCAAGATATAATTTAGCTTTCTTTTATTTCTCTGGCCAGCAGGTTAATAATATATAGGTCCTTGGATCCATAGATAAATATTTGTTGAAAGTTTGTTGGAAGACATAAGAATGGTACCAACTGTATCTTAACAGAAAACTGTTTGATTCTGAGATTAGGCACAATTTATTTGTACTCATCAAAAATCAAATAAGTTACATCTATATTTTTAATTTACTATAGCCATTTGGGTCACAGCTATCACTTTTATAAATCAAATAGAATGGAAAACCCAGATGAAGTCGCTCAGTGACTGAGCATTGACCAATGAATGAGGAGGTCAATGTTCTATTCCTGGTCAGGGCGCACGTCTGGATTGCAGGCTTGATCCCCAACAGAGGGTGTACAGAAGGCAGCTGATCAATGATTCTCTCTCATCATCAATGTTTCTCTTTCTCTCTCCCTTCCTCTCTGAAATCAATAAAAAATACATATTTTTTTTAAAAAGGATGGGAAATCTGAAATAACTTTGTTTTTAAATTAGCACTGCTGCAAAACTATCTGAAAGCATTTATAACTGCACCTTCAAATCTTATACAATTCAGTTTCTTAAACCATGTTGTATAAATTTGAATAACTATCAAGTGCTGAAGGTAAGGGAAGAAATCTTAGAGAAATTTATATATATATATATATATATATATATATATATATATATATATATATATATATATATATTGGTGTCAAAAATGGCACCAATTGGACCTCAGTTCAGTAGCCTTGGTACTTCAGCTCTGGCTAAGAAAGAATTCAGAGCCAAGATTCAAACTATAAGATAAAGTTGACTTAAAAAGCCACAGAGGTAGAATAATTGAGCCGTGGAGAAGTGAGGCAGCTGAGCTGTATGAGCCCAGGGAGCAAGTCACAGAGGCAAAAGAAGGACCCTTTCAGCTACAGAGAAAGAGAGAGGCAAGGAAATGTGCCCGGGGAGCGGGGCGGGGAATGAGGCTGGAGTGCTCCTTAGGGAGAGCCGGCCTGGGGCCTAGGTCTTCAAGGCTTTTAAAAGTAGGGTTTTGAGGGAGGTTCTAAGGAAGGATCTCAATAGAATAGTCATCACCTTCCCAGGTGTGTCCTTTGAGGGTCTGTGTGTCTACTGATTGGGTCAGTAGCAGGGCTGGGTCATTAGTCAATGCAGCTGATCCTGAGCCACGGCTTCACTTGTCTGGTTTTGCTGCTTTTCTGAGCATAGATTTGAAACACAACTGAGGCCTAGATGTTACCCCCAGGGGTTAATGCCTAAGGGAAGGGGGCAAGGGCCTTGCATGGGAGTCTCCTGAGACCACTCTTCAGCCTCTTGCTCTTCTTCCAAGGGGATCTACTGCATGACTGGCAACATGCCAGGGGAGAAAAGGTCAGGGCAGAGTCCAAGCGGAAAGTCAAGCCATATAAAGGTCATGGGGGTCACACTGCATGACCAGAGATAGCTAGGGCAGGAAAGGACCAGGCAGTGAGGTCCTTGTTTTCCCAGTTGTGCCTGTTGCTAGGCACCTGGAGCTTTCTGCCCTGGTGACTTTCTGTACCTGCCCATCTTCCTTGCTCTAACCATATCTGTCTACCTGACTACCACACATTCACTTCACAAAATTGTTCCTTTAACCTTAATCTACCTTTTTGTCATGTTTCTTAAACTTTAGGTTATCTGTAAATGGAACTTTAAAACTGAAGCTTGAAGCCCCATGTGTTAGGATGTAAGATAGAATAGTGTACCACATCCTTAATATTGGCAGAATAACTTAGAAGGGAACATTTTATTACAATTATCTGAAAATAATATTCCATTGCAATTAAACACTGACTGAATATTTAAAGAAAATAAGATAAGGAAGTAAAGAGATTTATTAACTACATTAGAATTAAGGTTGTATGCTGATTTAAAGAAGAAAAATTGAAATTTATTTGGCTATTTATCCTTAGCCAGAATGAAAAGTATGGAAAATTTAGTAGGGCATTTTCTAATTATATTTTGAAGAAAGCAAACTATACAGATATATTTTGAATTGAAAATTATTTGTTCACTCCATTTTTTCTATTCTATTTTAAAAATAGTGGCACATTTCTGGGAGGAGAAATATTTACCTTTTCATCAAGAAATAAGCACAATTTTTATCTGTTGAACTGGAGTGATGTTTCTGAATCCTGTCCTAATGGCAGCTATATACAAACTATTGCAAATCAAAACAAAGATCAATTCATTCAACCCTAGAATTTTTGTGATAAATGTTATTTTAACTTACAAAAGTGAGAACAATCTTTAAAAATAATAAATTGGAAAGCCATTGAACCATACAAGATCTGTTTTATAATTTCTTAATTGATAAATTAATTCTAGTTAATTTTAAATATATGGCCTTCTTATTCATTTCTGTAAAAGAATTACATATTTCTCTAATGTGTGATTAAAATTAAAATATAAAATCTAGGATTTAGTGTAAGAAATTAGGATTATTTTAAAAGAATAAACAGCTTAAGTAAAATGAAGCAAATGTTCTTTAGCTTAAGATTGTCATTTTAAAAAGTACTAACACAATGTTTTCTTTTAAAAGTAACCTTTTCCATTTATAACTGTAGTTTCATGTCTTAGCTTATTTCTGTGATATGTTAAACTAAAATACTTACCCTTCCAAAATTAAAAGCATTTAAGCATAATATTTTTTTATTTCAACTTGCCTTTATAACAATGAACATAACATAACAAAAATTTTTATAAATCTACCAATAAAATGCAAATATAATTATATCATTTTGTGTTTACATATTAGAAGGAAATGAGTAAAATTGAATTTTCACAATCTCTATTCTTTATAGAATTTCTAAATTTTACCAGTTTTCCTATGAAATGTCTTTTTCTAAAAAACTTAGCTTAAATTTTTTGTTTGATGTGATGACATCTTTCAATATATCAGTCAACAGAAGTTAGCTACTCAGAATTAACAATAAAAATAAAAATTTGAGCCTCATGAAACTAAATTTTTTCTTCTTAATAGAGTCTGTGCTTATATTGTGGATTTTATTTTACATTTCAAAACAAAGTGCTTATGCAGTAAGCATGAGGGGCTTGTCATTAGCAAACTATTTAAATAAAAATGTATGAAAATGTAAATGAAATTGATAAAGTGGAAATCATATACTTTGATTTTTAAATACTTACATACTAGTTACCATTATTTATTTATTCAACAATTCTGTGGCAAGTACTAAATACTGTAGAGAGTTAAAAACTCATCTGAGCAGTTCCTTTTAATTAGAAAATTTGATGCTATTTTGTGAAATAGTCAAAACATATGTAAATAATGGACAGCATTAGCCTATAGCATAACTCAGTCTTTTCTCATATTTTTAAATGTCATTCACCAACAAGTAGGACATAATAAATAAAAGATAAAGATAAATTCATATAATTTTAAACATTTTCTTTTAGAATTAACCAGAATACCCCATGTAAGTTAAAGGTAGTAAAACTACAATTAGTAGAAATAAGGATCAAGAAACTTTAAAACCAAGGACTTGAACAAATCTGTATTGAGTAGGAAATAGATACATAGTTTTTCAATACATTTAATATGTTTCTAAAAGTACTCTTTATATAAGTTCATGTTACTGGATAAAGATTGTTATATTGGGTCAAATAAAATTAGTTTTCATAGTAAAATTGAACCATCAGGACCTACTGCTATTTCTGAGAATAGGTTTTTTAGTATTATCCAATGAGTAATGTGATATCCTTCAAGTGTGCTAGGGCAGGGAAAAGGTGAAAAGATGTCCTATCAATTTTTTTAAAAGGACTATAGATAAATTTATTTTGATATATTTCATTTTCTAGTATCCAAATGTTTTGGATTTGCTTCCCTTCCTCATTGAGCAATTAAAGCAACAAATATACAGGTTTATCAAAATTGCATATATTATGAAAAATCATTATCTATTTAATTTTTATAACTTTTAAAAATATGTTTTTATTTATTTTAAAGAGAGGAAGGGGAAAGGATTAGAGAGATAAAAACATGGGTGAGAAAGAAAAGATGATTGGCTGCCTCCTACAAACCCCTTATCCCACGCATGTACCCTGACTGGGAATCGAACAAATAACCCCCTAATTCATGGGTCAGTGCGCCACACCAGCCAAGGCCAGAATTAACTTTTTCTCAACTCTGCATAATGAACATTTTCATATATTTCAAAACTTACCTGAAGTGACAACCCCTCCTTCATAGGGCAGCAACTGATGATTTGTCAGAACTTATCTCACTTCTTTCATTGCACTTTGTTTACTACGGGATGGATCACATTCTGCCTTGTGTACAGTACTTGTCTTACTCTATGAAACCAAAAAACTCTATGAAAATAGGAACCTATTTCCACATCAGAACCTATTTGCACATAAGGTCTATTGAACTGATTTTATTTCACTTCTAATTTTGTTCATAATTAAAATTTCTTCCTTCTCGAAGTTCTTTGATTTAAGTCGCTGACTTTGTACCTCAATTTCAGAAAATAGCAACAGACTTTACATCCCTCCATCACTAAATACTTTCTATCCAATTATCTGAAGAAGTTCCAAATAGCTGTCTAATTCTTGAAAGTATAAATTATGTCAAATTAGGAGGTGGCTATGCCGTCTTCAAGCAGGAGATATAAATTACTGCTTTTCCGTAGTAAATAATAAGTTGTAGATTAAAAGGAATAGTTGAATTATAAATCTTTAGTTCCAAGGGCAGAAAAACTGTTATACTGTTTGAAATAAATATCTGGATTCTAGTTTGAAAGGCTATCCATTATTTGCCAAATGGATAATTTGCTTTAAAATTAAAGATGAAGTTATTTCCATACCCACTGAAAGGAATATGACATATTTAATCAGGTTCAGAAGAACTATTAATGTGACTATTAAGGGGAACACGTTTCTCTTTTATACATGCCCTTCTGTGCCAATGTGTACTCTTCTGGCATAATACAGTTGCCTGGTAGGTATTAGGTGTTCAATAAATAAATGAATGGCTGGGAGATTGTCCAATCCAAACTTCATAGACTCCTGCCACAATATATATTGAAACTAAGTCTACTGCTTAGCCTTTATTCAAGATCTCACAAATGAGACAATAAAAAATAAAAAAAAAACACAGTAACTCCACTAGTTTTCTTTTGCTTCCTTGCTCATATTAAAAACAAACAAGCCTAGTAAGTCCTCGATGTTTCAAATGTTATCATCTGTTTGCTCCCATAGACAATCAATTCTATATTTTAAAGTAATTTCTACTTTACTTATTATTAGGGGTTCTACAAGCTGCAGTTTAATCTGGAAAATCCCTTAAATCACTTACATGAGTGGGGGGAAATGGTATGATGAATATTTGAACCATCCAGCATAGATCTTCAAACCCTGAAAGAGCTTTATCATCTGCATAGTCAACAATTCCTTTTTTTTGTCCATCAAAACTTGCTCTTACTTTACTGTCTTTAATGATATTACTTTACTGTCTTTAATGATATCCATTGGGATTCTTCTTAGAGGCAAATAATAAATAATCTCTGCCTGCTGTTAACTCTTTTGTTGTTACTTAATTGCTACTTCTCTTAGTACATTTCTGGCTGGCAATCATGTAGTTATTCGAGTACATATTGTTCCCATGCTGTACTGCAGGTTCTTTGATAGACGTTTAAATGCTCCTACCATGTCTTATATGTAGAAGGTACACAGTAAACTTCAGATTAATTATTGGCAATAGGAGATAATGGTATTATGTTACTGGCTTTTTCAAGTGAGACTGATGCTCTTTATGCCATTTACAGATACAAGGGACTTTACTCAATCCATACTATAAAGGAAGATATATATACTAGAGGCCCAATGCATGAAATTCATGCACAGAGGAGGTGTGTCCCTCAGTCCAGTTTGTACCCTTTCCAATCTGGGACCCTTTACGATATGTTTGACTGCTCCTTTAGGCATTCAGACATCCCTCTTACAACCCAGGATTATTGGCTCCCAATCGCTCACCTGCCTGCCTGCCTGCCTGATTGTCCCTAACCACTTCTGCCTGCCAGCCTGATCATCCCCTAACCACTCCCCTGCCAAGCTGATCAATGTCTAACTGCTCCCCTGCCGGCCCAATTGCCGCTGACTGCCCTCCCCTGCAGGCCTGGTCACCCCTAACTGCCCTCCCCTGCTGGCCTGATTGCCCCTAACTGCCCTCCCCTGCTGGTCTGGTCAGCTGTAATTGTAACTGCCCTAAGGTGACCATATGTCCCGCTTTTGGTGGGACAGACCTGATTTTTAACAATTTGTCCTGTGTCCTGCGGCGTTTTAAAAAAGTCCTGATTTTTGGAAAGATTCGGGACTTTTTTAAAACACCACAGGATGCAAAACAAATTGTTAAAAATCAGGACTGTCCTGCCAAAAGCAGGACGTCTGGTCACCTTAAACTGCCCTCCCCTACCAACATGATTGTCCTAACTGTCCTCCCCTGCAGGCCTGGTCATCCCTAACTGCTCTCCCCTGTAGGCCTGGTCTCCCCCAAATGCCCTCCCTGCTGGCCTGATCGCCCCCAACTTCCCTCCCCTGCCAGCCATCTTGTGGCAGCCATCTTGTCTCCACATGGGGCGGCCATCTTGTTTTGGAGTGATGGTTGATTTGTATATTACCTTTTATTAGATAGAACTAGAGGCTGGTACACAACATTCATGCGCTGGGGGTGGGGAAGAAGGGTCCCTTAGCCTGGCCTGCACCCTTTCACAGTCCAGGAGCTGCGGAAGCTGGCCACTGTGCTCGCCAGCCATCAGTCTGGCTTGTTGCTGAGCGGCACTCCCCTTTTGTGAGTGCACTGACCACCAGGGGTAGCTCCTGCATTCAGCACCTTTCCCCTGGTGGTCAGTGTCCATCATAGTGGCTGGTTTCGTCCTTTAGTCAATTTGCTTATTTCTTTTAAAATTTTCATTTTTAGTCTACTTTTAATTAATCTATTTAAGTTTTCTCCAACATAAAATATATTATTTGACTGTATACGCTTAATGTGCATAACAGATGTGATATAGGCCTGGGCCATGCCATGCATGTATGTTAATGATTTTAATGACCAGGTAAAGATGAGGTCTGGGATTGATGGGTGAGGAAAATAAGTGTAGGGACTCTTTACAGAGCATTTCAATGATGGCCATTCTACTTTGGAATGTACTTTTTTTCTGTTGATTCAAAAATGATCTGAGACATGACCTGGGCTTTTGGCTTAGTGTTTTTGTTTTCAATAAATAATTCTTTGGGATAATTATGGTATTATGAGGAGTACATATATGTTTGTTTTATGACTTTCCTATTATAGTAATAAAAATCTCTCTTTTCGAGAAGGACTTAAACATTTTTTAGAGCTAGTTAGGCTCATATAATATTTAAAACTTAATTCATGCATTTACTCCATACTTTCTTCCATAAAGGATTTAAGGCTGTGAATACATCATGACGGTCTCTACCATTTATTGGGCACTTATGACCCAGGTATTGTTCCAAGTAGTTTTCATTTGTAAATAATCATTTAATCCTCATAAACGCTCTTAAAGTGGCACTTCATTATTCCTGCTTTAAGAGTAAAGTAACAGAGTGACAGAGACCTTAAGTAACTTCCCCCAGGCCACATAGCTAAGAGTAAAGGAGCTGGGATTCAAACCCAAGCATCTTATCCTCAAAGCCGCTATATTCTTAATGTATTAGCCACTTAACTGTGTGGCTGACGCTTATGAATAAGGCGCCTAAACACTTCTTCAGTATTATTTACACTATGCTTACAAGTTAATAAAAGTATTAAATATGTAAACTTTATTGTATTAAATCACACCCCAGTAATTAACATGTTTATATTATTCTACTAGAACTGGGGATACATAGGAAGACCAGGTGTGCACTCAGTAGAGAGGCAGTTTCTGTAAAGGGATTTCTTTCTTGTATTTGAATTGTCAGAGAGTTTTCTTTGGTTGAAGGGGAGCATTTTTCCTAGAAGAAAATCTAATTATCCTTGTAACACTTGGTACCTTGAAGAATTTGGAAGAATGAACACTGTAGAGAGAGCCACTTTTTTTCCTGGAAATAAATGAGATGACCTTCATATTCTGTAATGGGGCCAAGGAGGGAAAGACACTGCTAATGACCACAGAAGAGACTAATTTCTCATTCATCTGCAGCCCACCAAAGGCATGTTTTCTTTGTGTTCCATTTCTTTTGAGTTTGTACAACAGGACAAGGGAAAGCGTGGAGTCCTTTGAGATTCAAAAATGAGAAAGCTAATGTACATAGAGATAATCATGGCAGCATTTTATTTTTACTGAAAAGACTTTCACTTATTTATAGGCACGGGGAGTTGGGATGCTTAAACTTCTCTTTCTAGTTTTTTTATTTTTATTTTTTCCCTTAAATATTGTTTGGATGGCAATCAAATATTGAAACCTGAGCATTAATCATTATTGGCTTTGGTTTTAGCTTATTTGAGTAAAGAGGTTTTATTTACATCTGTCCTGGGTCTGATACCTTGTTCACAAACTAATCTGATGGGAAGGATCCCAAGAATACTTAATTCTAGAGAGAATTTGTTTTTGTTTTTTAGAATAAATGCAAATGAAACTGTGACTTAATTGCACATCATTTATTCAGTCAACATGTGCTTACGAGGTGCTTGCTGTGTGCATGGGTCTCCTAACCTTGATGTTCATATTCTAGTTGGCAAGACCCAACCCAGCCACCACTGGACAGTTCAGCACAATGCCATGAATAAGGGGACACAGGAGAGCAGGAATAACAAGGTTCCAAGAAACCTTGCACTTATTACACCCCTTGGAAAGTCACTCATTTTCTTATCTATAGACTAGGAACATGGGATGAAATTATGTTTGATACACTGTTAGGTTCAAAGATTTCAAAATATTGAGTGTCAGAATGATCAAGAAAAAATGCTTTTGGTGTGTCAGAGTAGCAGATCAGCCCAAGCTGGACAGGTCAAACCAAGTCTTTAGAAGTAGATGAGATATAAGTGGGTCTGGCTCTTAAATGGCAGACAGGGTATGCATAGATGGCACGAAGACTAGAAGAGAATTTCAGCTTCTGTGAACACACAGAGTGTTGAAAAGGGCTTAGCACAGACTAAGTCAGCATGAAATATTTTGGAGTAGGAGCTGAACCTGATGTTTTAAGGATGTTATTTTGAGTCTGGAATTTGTTTCTCAGAAGTACTATTATACGTGGGTAGTTTGAGTCCTACCTATTAAGAATGGCTAAAGGGTTAAGGTTTTAACTTAATCCTGTGTCATCCCCTGTGTCTCACTTCAAACGGATTTTTTTTTTTTTTTGCAAGGCAGTGAAATAATGAAATAAATAAATGTCATGCATATTGAAATTCCCCGAGAATGCACCTGAACGTACCTTTATAGATATCCTTTTAAAAATGATCTCTGGGTGTTTTAAAAATAAATTGTTTGTTATTCCTCTTTATCCAACTTGAGACTTTCCCACAGGATATTTATGCAAATAAAATACAGAAAGGTAAACACAAATGAATCAGATACTCATAATATGGCAGTGTTCCAATTGAGGGGACAGTGGAATTAGAAACTGAGTCAGTGTAGGGAGAACTCAGAGGTTTTCTCAGTGCCCTGAGAACATTAAGACCCACCAACTACATAAGAGATCAGATTTAAATTATAAGATGCCCAAACTAATGATAATTGGTTGGAGTGCAATCACATAAAACAGTGTCAAATATCTATGTATATCTTGCAGCTTCTTAATATCTGTTTTAAAATATTCAGCCACTTAGACTTGAAAGTTTTGAGTATTCACGGGTCATGTATGAGACCTAATTAGGAAAAAGGTGCTGTTATATTAACCTTAAGCGTTTATTCTAATTATTTTCATAACTTAGAGGTTTCCATTCACTCTAATGTTCTGAGTCTCAGATTGAACCTGGAAACCTAAAATTATAAAATTCAACTCATAATGATTATTAAATCAAAATGTCGTTTTTAAAAATAAAAGTCATTAAGTGAATATGAACTTTCACAAGTAATCTTATTAGAAGATTTGATTTTCTATATATTAGAGAGTACTTTGGGAATATTAACATTAAACATTTAATAAATGTTTAAAATTCTAGACATGTCTACATAATACCATAATAACCAGTTGGTTCATCAGTCATTTTACTGAAACTATTGGCTACTTCAGGGAAGCATATAGTCGAAGTAGTTGAATTCAATTGGTAGATATTTTAGTCAAAATAGTTTCCTTTGTCTTTAAAATGATCCTCAAAAACACTTTTTATGATTTCAGGCTTTTACTACTCTGAAATCATCTGTGTACACACACACAAACACACGGAGGCAACCACACACTTACACACATACATACACACCACCTGATCCCCCTGCCTACCTCTGTGGTATGTATTTTCTTAATTGTACCTTTCAAGTTTTCTAATTGACTGTGTAATCTTTAATTAGTTTATTCATCGTGTAAAATAGTATCTACAAATTGGTCATGTGCATATATTAGATGTTTTACTTTTTAAATTTATAAACTATTCTTTAATCAATAACAGGTTTTTTTTGGGGGGTAGGGCACAATTTTATTTAGTAACTAGAGGCCAGGTACATGAATTTGTACATAGGTAGAGTCCATCTGGCCCACCCAGATCGGGAAGGGGGGCAATAAAGGGTGGGGCTGACCAGGGAGAGGGGCCATGGACAGTTGGCCAGCTGGCCCCACTCCCTGGTCAAACTCCCAGTCGAATTTCAGATCAAGGGGACAATTTGCATATTAGTTTTTTATTATATAGGATTTCTCTTGCAGACAATTTCTCTTAGAAATTTAAAACAACAGTGGTTTTTCTTACAATAAAGGAAATTAAATCCAGTGCTGTGGATTTAATGCAACTTTTTATACATGTAAAACTTAAGCACAATAAATTCTGTTTCATTAAATATCAATGATAGACCCTCTTCTTGAGTTTCTATTTGTATTGGCTATAATAGAATGTCACAATTGACTTCCTGAGTGCAATAATCTATAATAATAAAAGTGAAATATGCTAACTAGACCAGACAGCCAAACAACCTCCTGGATATAATTCTGGACATCCTTCCAGACAAAGCTGTAGCAGTGGGGGCTGAGGTAGAGGTGGTTAGAGTTGATCAGGCAGACAGACAGAGTGGTTAGGGGCAATCAAGAGGCATGTGAGTGGTTAGGGGTGATGAGGCAGGCAGGCGGGCAGTTAGAGTCCCAGATTTCTTGAAGGTACAGGCAGGGCTGAGGGGACCCCCCCCCCATGCATTAATTTCATGCACCTGGACTCTAGTGATCTTATAAAGGCCACTTCTCATAGTCTCCAACCTTTGGGAGTAACCTATACTTAAAACTGAGAGCTTAGAGTTGATCATAGCTTGGTATAGTGGAGACACTGGGGAAATTTCAGAATTCTTTGGCCATGTATGCAAAATATGAAAATAGTTACAGGCCCATCACCTTTAATTGACTTTCTGAACTGTCTTTCTGCTATATATATTTTTTTATAAACCTAAGTACTTCTCTGGAGATAGTTAGACATATGATCCGAACAAGGATGGTGAGCCAGGTACAGATAGTCACTGGGGTAGAAAGGTCTGGTGTCTAGTGACTGGCAAAACTGGGAAAATAGGAATCTTGCCCCCAGAATAACCTTTCCTCCCTTAGCATATCATTGCTTAAAGAGTTTAGTCCCCCTGCCCTTTCATATTGCTGGTCATGTTGTTCAGACTTACCTCTTCCTCTCTGATGCTGCTGGACATGAATAGACCCCCTTAGAGAAGGAACAAGGGGCCAAAGAGTGGCCTCATGTGGCTTCCACGCAGGCCTTGGCATGGCGATTCCAGGTATGAACCCCATTCCAAGTATGAACCCAGAGGGATAACATCTAGGCCTGAGTTGTGTTCCAGCACTAGGCCCAGAAAAGCAGCAAAACCAGTTAAGCGATGCCATGACTGACCCCAGAACCAGCTGCACTGACTAATGCCCCGCTGCCCTGGTGCCAACCAGTCAGTGTCCTGCCCGTGGAAATCATGTTCTTTCACAGAGTCTCAAGGAAAGCATTCAAGAGAGTGATGCTT